>NC_080173.1:29044220-29143667 GCF_950295315.1 Erinaceus europaeus
AGCCAATGCCTTGTAAAATGCCATACAATATAAATCTGTGTAATTACTTCCTCATGATTAAATTCAGTTTAAACATTTTTTTTCTTGTACTGAAATACTACCATGGTAATCCATTGCACGTTGCATGATACAAGAGCCACATGTTGCATTGTCATAAAGGTCTTCACACATTTTTGTAGCAAAACAGAAAAAAAATGTCATGACGTATATGAAACCCTATATTTTGTGACATAATTGGTGATTCTAATAGATTGGTTAAGGTAACATCTCTAAATCTTTCCAATTTGGGGGAGTTATGTGGACTTTTTTTTAGATTAATTTTTTGTTTTGTAAATAGTTAAGAATTTATAGGATAATAATTTGAGAGTCGGTGAATCTCTTGTTTCCGATCATAGGTTTTATTATCCATGGTTAGGTTTTGCTTAATGGTATTTTTCTTTGTATCATTCTTAGTATCAACCTTTGTTAGCTGACATTTTTTAGTAACAAGGGAACACTTCTTCCATATATCCATAGTAAAGAAGGGTAATAATCATTATAACTATAACAATTTATTCATAGAATCTGTTCATTCTGTCAACTATAGTAAAATATATTTCCCTATAGCTTTTATTATAGTTTTTCTAAAAAGAGTCTCTATAAACTCTGTAAATGTACAGAAAAATGCATAAATCATAGGTGTATAGCTTAAATAAGTTCCACAAAAATAACTCTATAAACTTCTTATTATTTACTGAGACTCAAATTATTCCCAATTTCCTTAGTTGAATCTTCTATAGACTATTTCTTATGTCATTTTAACATATCTTTATCAGCCTTTTCCTATGTTCATGACATATTAAATACTTTATGTTGTCATTATCTCTGAACCTAATCAAGAAATATGTATTTTTTTAAAGAAACTTGACTTCCTTTCTTAGTCAACTAATCATCAATTTAGATGTATATATACATGTGCTCCATAACTCAGAGAATCATTTCATTTACAAGATTAGATACATTTTATAAAAATATATATGACTCAGAGAGAGTCCTGTGGTAGTGCAGCGGGTTAAGTGCACATGGCTCAAAGCACAAGGACCAGGGGAAGGATCCCTGTGGAGCCCCCCAGCTCCCCACATGCAGGGAAGTAGCTTCACAGGCAGTGAAGCAGGTCTTCAGGAGTCTTTTTCTCCCCCTCTCTGTCTTCCCCTCCTCTCTCCATTTCTCTCTGTCCTATCTATGGACAACATCAATAACAACAACAATAATAACTACAACAACAATAAAAAACAAGGGCAACAAAAAAGGAGGGAAATAAATTTAAATATATATATATGATTCAGGAAAAGTCAGATGTAAGAGTTGGATAGGACATGCTGTGGAAGAAAGGCATAGAGCAAACATGCCTCCACTGAACAATGATGCTTTCTAAATCTCCACATACTCATCAGCTCAGAAACTCCTAATCCTGCGCATTTGGAATTTTATATAGACTAAAATATAGAGACATGATTGGTTAAATCATTGAGTATTAATTATTGATTTCACTCTCCAGCCCCTTCTCCCGTCCCCAGAAGTTAAGGAGTGAGACTGATAGTTTTAATCTTCAGATCAAGGGTATCTTCTAACCAGGTTACATCTCTTCTATAATCTACAAATTGCAGAACAAATAACTGACACACTCTCTAGATTATTGACCAGCTTCTCAGGTTTAAGAAACAAGCTGTTTATTTCTGAGGGGAAAGCTCAATTTTTTGAATAGACTGAACATGTCCTTATATTATTCTTTCCTCTATGGAGTTTCCTCCCTTGATTATGGTTAATTTGGAAAGTTCTATTTTAGGGGTAGATCCTCTAGAGAGTGTGTGTGGTATAGAAAAACCTGATTTCCTGATAAGTCTAATTCTTTCTGTCATTTTGTTGTTGGATGTACAATCTTCTTTTCTCTTTGTGAATTTTTCTTATTTTTATCATTAAATAGCTGGACTATTTTATTTGTAAAATTGTGGCTGGAGAAGTAGAATTCAGGATGTACATACATGAAGTAATCTCAAGTTTGCTCCCCAGTACCACATATGCCAGAGTAATATTCTGGTTCTTTCATTCTCTCACTATATATACCAAAATAAATAGCTTTAACATTGACTCAATAGTCTAGACATTCAGAACCACAATGTAACTTCATTACCTGTGATAGCAGTGTATAGTTAGATTTTCATTGCCTTAGTAAGTCAGATGCACTATAGACAGTTATGTATAAAGCAATGGAATTGCTAAATTCAGTGTACAATGATGGTGTTGCTTCATGTCTTCACTTTTACTTTTAAATGTATATTGCTATTGTGGCCCTGATCTGGGTTCTTCTTTTGCTTATATCAACTGCTACTTTAACTTTTAAATGGTGCACACTCTCTAAACTATAATGTTTTTCCATATAGAAGTGAAATTTTAATGTTCCTTCATTGTTATTGAGAATGTTAGATGAGATAATATACTTAATGCAGTGCCTAACACAAGTACATGCTCAATAAACATTACTAGTTATGGCTACTGTTCACTAATTCTTACAATGTCTCTTGTTATCTTTTTCTTACTACCATTATCACTTTCTAATTCAATTCTTATGCACACATTTATTTTGTATGTACAATAACTTATTTTATTTTTCATTTTGAAGAAAATGGACTTTCATCTTCAAAATATCATTGCTAAATAAATAAGAAGTTATTTTTGAGTTGGGCGTAGCATAGAGGGTTAAGTGCGCGTGGCGCAAAGCACAAGGACCGGTGTAAGGATCCTGGTTTGAGCCCCCGGCTCCCCACCTGCAGGGGAGTCGCTTCACAGGTGGTCTATCTTTCTCTCCCCCTCTCTGTATTCCACTCCCCTCTCCATTTCTCTCTGTCCTATCTAACAACGACGACATCAATAACAACAGCAATAAAAAAAAAAGAAGTTATTTTCATTTGGAAAAGTGAGGAAACCTGTGATTCAAGAGAATCCTTAAGACCATGTATTTATGAAGCAGTAAGATAATAAAATTGGTATCTATGATATGAATCCACTCTCGTAATGTCTTATTTTAAAACTTTCTTATAATAGGCTTGTTGAAAGATTTCTTTCTAGACTATTGACTCAAAGCATTTTAAGAAACAGGAATGTAATCTAAATTGGCTTAAGTGCGAAGGAATTTGCTGGCTTGTGAATTGAAAATTCTAGGAATAACTCTTTGGGAATGGCTGAATCCACGAAATTGAACGAGGTTAAATTTTTCTTACTCATTTTGTTGTATTTTGCATTTTCCTTGACCTTAACCTCAAGCTAGATATCTCCTGTGGTTGCATATTATTTACAAGGAGTGGGGCACAGTATCTTCAGCTATACCAGTTTAGGAAATTTAGTGGTTCTTCCAATGGTCTTGCATTGAGTGCCATTAGACTTAATTGGTCCGTGTCCCCACTTCTAAATTTATCCTTCTGGTCACGGTCACTACATTTACTAGCAGATAATGTCTGAATTTAAATAGCAGTAGGACCAAGGTTTAGTTTGCTTTTTACAAGTCACATGACCTGAAAATGAGTATGGCTAATATGCTAAATCAAAATTCTATTACCATGGATAAATTAACTGTGTTATATCCATACAATAGAATTTTTACTAAGCAATGAAAGAGAATTAATTGCTGATAAGTGAATAATAAGTGTCTGTAGGAGAAGGATACCATCACAGAGAGTTTATAATTTCATTTATATGATGTTTGGGAATAAGCTAGTGGTAGAAACAGAATATAAATGAGAAGTTACCAGGGTCTGGGTATCAAGGTAAAGAACTGAATACAGTAATATATGTGGAAACATTTTGTGATTATGGAAGTGATTTATATCTTTATCCCCTGTAGTGTTGTTTCTATGACTACACGTTTGCCAAAATTTATAAAAATATGTACTGAAAAGAATAAATTTTACTGTTTCTGAATTATACATGCAGAGCCTGCAAAATATCTCACCTAGATAGTATACTTGTTTTGCCTTTTGTGTTCAAGCCTGGATCCCATTGCATTGGAGGAAGCTTTGTTGCTGTGTTTCTTTCCCTCTCTGTATCTGTATCTCTTTCTCTTCCTGTCTGAAAACTTGGCCCAGAGTGGTGAAGCTCTGATGATAACAAGAACTAACTACTGCCTATATAATGGGTTTAAGTCTAATTTTTACCATGATAGTGTTAGGATGCCCATGAACTCTGTTAAATGGTTGTTTATAGTTCCTTGCTGTAAGTGAATGATAATCTCATTACTATAGGATTAATCTTTCAAAATATCAAGCATTAACAATGACTAATAATCTTTAATAATCATTAATAACACATTTCTGGGACAATCAATGTAATATTTTCAGACTTATTATTGATAAACTGTTATTTCAATGATTATATCATTTACATTACTATTTGTGTATTTTCTGTGTAGTAACTTTTAGCAAAAATTTTAAGTTCAAATATGTCCATACTGTGCATTATCATTTTGCACCATATTTTATTAATTAAGCATATTTTATATTCTCTATCAAATTTAGAATCACTTTCATTACTACTGACAAAAAAAACAGAACTTGATTTTTAAGACTGGTGTTTGGTGTTGGAGTTGAACATTTTTATTTTTTACTCTTTTAATTTTAGCTTTTATTTATTTATTTTTTTTGCCAATAGGTTATCACTAGGACTCAGAACCTCATAGCTCCACCATTCCCAGTTTCCACTTTTTCCCCTCTTTGTTTTTGGTAGAGAGTAAGATAGAGGGGAGATGGGGGGGATAGAAAAGGTAGATGACAGAGCAAAGAAGAGACATCTGTACTACTATTTCATTGCGTGTGGCATTTTCCTCCTGCAGGTAGGGATCAGGACTTGAATCCTGGCTCCTTCCACATGATATTATGTGTACTTTATTGACTAAGCCACCACCAGCCCACTGGTGTAGAGTTTGCATAAATTGTGTATACATGGTTGGGGGGAGATTGCAACACATATATAATTCTTCAGCATACAGAATGATTTAGTTTTATCTTTGCTTGGAGGCATCTCAGCAAGGCCATTTTCTTTCTGTATACTCTGTTAACTTTTTCTCTTGGGAGCAGCCAATTGAGTAACATGAATCTATTTTTCTTTTCTGACTTTGATGACAGGTGAAGATAATGGTCTCAGGTCATCATGTCTTTACTTATCAAAGAGTCAGCAGGTTTTGGTATGCAGCCTTTTATAGAATCAGACCAGTTGAGTTCTTACTTTGGGTTCACATGTATGTCCAAGAAAGATGGTAAACTCAGACTGATATGTATACTATAGTACACATGGGAGCGACCCCAGAAATCTAAGCAACTTACTGTATGACCAGAGATACCATCTTAAAAGGTTTCTGATGAACACAACTTCAGGAAAAAGAAAGGAGAGGTTAATTAAAGTGGTATTAAGTACTGCTTTCTCCAGGAAGAATGGGTTACTAAATCAAGGACTTCAGCATAACAGTGTCAAGTTCACTTTAAAAACATTTTTTTTCTATGTTCACAGAACAGATTCTCCTTGGGAGGAGTTTTAATCTCAATGCTAGCCTATGTTCTTCTTTTAAAGACCCCCTCTGAAATTAACCCTTTTAACAAAGACAATTGGTGGTGGTGGTGGTGGGGAGTGATGGTAGAATGAATGAAGCAGGCAGTGCAAAATTCAAACGTTTGAATATTCAGTAATCAAGAATAAATACCTAATTTAACATTTAAAATAAATGTAAATATTCGTTATGAACGAAATATAAATTTTTAAGGGGTAGCTGGGGAGATAGCATAATGGCTATGCAAATGACATTTATGACTGAGGTTCTAAAGTCCTAGGTTCAATCCCAGCATAAGGTGGAGCTGTGCAGTACTCTGGGCTCTCTTTTTATCTATCTTTCTGTATCTCTCATTAAAATAAATAAAAAATTGGGGAGTCGGGCGGTAGCGCAGCGGGTTAAGCGCATGTGGCGCAAAGCGCAAGGACAGGCCTAGGAAAGCACAAGGACAAGACTAGGAATCCCGGTTCCAGCCCCTGGATCCTACCCACCTGCAGGGGAGTCGCTTCAAGGGCGGTGGAGCAGGTCTGCAGGTGTCTTTCTCTCCCCATCTCTGTCTTCCCCTCCTCTCTACATTTCTCTCTGTCCTATCCAACAACGATAACAACAATAATAACTACAACAATAAAACAACAAGGACAACAAAAAGGAATGAATAAATAAATAAATATTAAAAAATAAATAAATATAAAAAAATAAAGGCTGGAGCAGTGGCTCAGTGATATCCATGACTTGCATGTAGTGTGTTCAATCTCTAGTACCAAATATAGTTGAAGCAGAGCCCCCATTTCTCTCCATTTCTCTTTCTCTAACATACATACCTTAAAAAGAAAACAACCTAAAATCTAATGAGGACCAGGGAAATAATGCAGCAATAACATACAGGATTTGTATCCCAGAGTTCTCTGTTTGTTATTGGCACTGCCAATAGTTAGAACTAAAATGTGCTCTGAGAAAAAAAAATTAATTAAATATAAAAAAATCAAGACTGACACTGTATCAAGTCATATTTCATTCTGAGGTAAAGGGAAAAAAGAAGTTAATTAAGTTCATAAAGTTACATATGTTAATTTAAATTCACTTTAGATTGTCACTTGCTGATGAAAAAATGTCAAATATGTTTAAAGCTTCCCCATTGAAATTAGGTAAACAAAGAAATAAATGTTGAAAATATTGTACTTTATTATAGACAGAAAATTGAAATTACAATTTATTTTTCTCTTAGTTAAAATGAAATATTCATATATAAAATAGTGTGGGAACTAAGTATATTTATTTTTCTATTTACTTAATATCCTTCAATAAACAAAACTCTAAGAAATGCATAAAATATATAGATACAAGTTTGAATATAGGCTTAAATGTGGTTTGTGGTTTGAGTTGGTGTTAATATTGGTTTAAAATTCAAATTTTTGTGGGAGATTTTTTTTTTACATGTTGCATTATAGATTTTGATTCTTCTCCTTTTTTTTTTAATCCTAAATTGCTACATTTGTCTCACCTAGTTCCTGGTCCTCACCTCTGTTTCCTTAACTCATGGCCACTCCAAAGATGAACATCAAATAAGAGAATAAATGAGAAAAACACAAGACATGATAGAGAACTGTTGGCTCAAAAAAAAAAAACCTGCTTAAAAAGTATGTATACTTGTGGTGAGTTTATTAGGACAGTAGC
This sequence comes from Erinaceus europaeus, assembly GCF_950295315.1. Taxonomy (NCBI): domain Eukaryota; kingdom Metazoa; phylum Chordata; class Mammalia; order Eulipotyphla; family Erinaceidae; genus Erinaceus; species Erinaceus europaeus. Next base: position 29,051,467 of record NC_080173.1, read on the forward strand.
TCAGAAGACATAGACTCATACTTCAAGTATGAGGCTGCAGCCTCCACCCCACTCTCACCCCCCCCCCCAGGGGGAATGTTTCCCAAGAAGTGAAGCTGTGCTGCTGGTGTTTCTCTTTTTCTCTTTCCCTCTCTATCTCAGTTTTTAAAATAATAATAAGGGGAGGGGGAAACAGATGTCCAGAGCAGTGGATTCACTGTGCAGGAATGAAGTTCCAGTGATAACCCTGGTGGCAAGAAAAAGTAAGATAAAGAACTTCTGGGGGTGTGGCAAAGGAATAACAAGAAATGAAAATCCAGAAACAGTTACAACAGAAATAAAAGAATACCAGAAACTCCCAACAAAACTTATAAAGTTTGAAGATCTCTGAAAGGCAGAGGCATGAAAATGAGTGTGTAGAAAGAGCCACTGGGAACTGTATAGGCCAAAGGCTACTGGAATCTGGAGCAGTGTTGCAGTAGAGGGGAGGGGAACCATTGTGAAGTGCAGACTCAGCACTGAGCAGGGACCACAGGTGTGGGGAGAAGGCGAGGACCTTGAAGTGGGGTGATTGAAAAAGGCTAGAGCAACTGGTATTAATAACCTTCTTGTCAAAAGCCACACTACCCGTGTCTGGTCTGGAGAAGAATTGGGACCTACGTAGCCAGAGGAAACATATAGAACTCCTCACTGATCTGAATGTTAAGGGAGACCTCCTCCCCCCCACCCCCCACCCCTTGTCACCACATACAAACAATACAGCGACAGCGCCATCTTCTGGTGAAATAGAAGATATCACACCAACCAAAGCATGGACAAGGATTTAAGGCCTCAGGTTTAAGATCACTTGGAAAACTTGTTGCAACACCCAAAACGAATTATGAAGACAATACAAGATATCACTAGCGGCATACAAACACAAATTAAGGAAGCCATATGTCTTCTCACTAAAGAGCTAAAAAAAACACAGATAACTCCAAAAGTTAATTCAGGAATTAAAGGAAAGCCTGGCCAGCACTAAAGCTTTTATAAGAGGCTTTGAAGGTTGTATTGTTATGTGGAAAACTGAGAAATGTTATGCATGTACAAACTGTTGTATTTACTGTTGACTGTAAAACATGAATCCTCCAATAAAGAAATTTAAAAAAATGAAAAAAAAAAGAGGCTTAGTCTTCAGGTTAACTCGTCTTGAAGATCTAATAACAGGAGTAGAAAGTAAAACCAAAGTTTGATTGTATTTTCTGATCCATCTTCCTACTCTGTGGCTTTTAATGATCAAATTCAACCATTGGCATTTATTGTTATTATAGATTTAAGATATTTCAATGCCACTATACCAAACGTGTCTTGAGTGATCTGATACATGGAATGTTTTTAGTCATGTTGTTATTGTTTTTAGGAGCCCTTTAAAACATCTTGTAGAGCAGGTTTGGTGACAGTTGATTTCTTTAACTACTGCTGTCTGGGAAGCTTTTTATCCTTCCAATAGTCTGAAGAACAGTCTAGTAGGATAGATTATTCTTGGCTGAAAGTTTTTCTCATTGAGTGCTTCATATATATATATATATATATATATATATATATATATATATATATTGCCATTCTCTTCTGACTTTTAGAGATTTTATGGAGAAATCTGCTGATAGTCTTACAGATTTCCCATTGTATGTGACTCTGTTTATCTCTTGCAGAATCCTTTCTCTTCAGAATCCTTTCTTCATCCTTACTTCTGTCCATATTAATGATAATGTGTCTTTTTGTATGTAAACCTGGGTCACTTCTGTTTGGGACTCTCTGGACTTCCTGAATTTTTATATCCTTTCTGTTAAGTATAGGGGAATTTTCTATTAACTCCTTTAGTATGCTTTCTTCCCCCTCCTCCAGTTCATCTTCTGGCAACCCAGTATTACTTTGTTTGATGTCTTCCCACATGTCTTTATTGTTTTCTGTGTCTCTCAGTTTCTTTTTATTAGTTCTCTTACTTCTTTCTTAGTTTTCTCTAATTCATCCTTGATCTTACTAATTCTGTTTTCTGCCTCATTTCTACTCTCAATTCTCTCAACTCCATTACTTAGTTCAGCTATTTTGTTCCCATGCTCACTAACTATATTAGCTTGACCATCTAGTTGGGCTCTTAACTTAGCTATTTCAGTTTTATGTTCTCTAATTACCTTGAGATAGGTCATATTTTCTTTTACAGTCTTATTTGTTGTTTCCTTGTTTCTGATAGTATTTCCACCATAGGCTTTCCTCAGTCCTGTGACTATTATATTGAATAATGTTTGGATGTTTTCATCATTCTTATTTGCTTCTTACTTGTTGGAATGTTTTCTCTAGGTGTCTGTCTTGGTTCATTGCTGCAGATTTTTTTTTTGCCTGACCATAATATTTGTTGTATTTGAAATCTGTGTTCTGGGTGTTTACCTATGTAAATTCACACAGATATTCAATTCAATGTATTTATTTCTATATAGGATGTGTGGTGTCTGTTTCTTCTGCAGATACAACTATGTCACAGGAAAGAGACCTGTAGGATCCCCTACAGAGATAGGGCTTTGCTTTGCTTGTGATAAAAGTGATGTACCCCACAGTCTCTCTACAGAGGTAAACCAGTTCAAGCAAACAACTCCTTGACAGAATCATATACGCATCCACATATTTCTCTGACAGCATTGTACCAGTTAGGTGGAGTCTACTATTGAAGCATGACTCAAGTTTTATGTTCTGTGTATAGGAACAACATTTGTAGTATAACTTTAGAGGTTGATCACTTTATGCTAATTTCTGGCAAGAAGCTCCTGTAGTCCAGTGTTTGGCTGCCTATCTGTCTGCCCAAATTCCAGAAAACATCAGGAAGAGGGCACTGTGATTCCCCTAGGAGCATAAGTCCTTAGAATTCTGTATTGTCGTTCAGGTGTTACAAGGTGGCCTCTAGTCTGTTGGTTCCAGGATCTCTGAAGCCATCCATGTGTGATGTGTCTCAGAAGTGGGCATAGCTCTAATGGTGATGCAGCTGTCACTGGAAGATGAGAAGTAGGTGAGGGTGGCTGTTGTAGAGGCAAGTGGGTCTCTTGTGTTAAAATGTAGGGAGAAATATACAATTGGAACAGCTACAGACAAAAATCAAACAAACAAAAACAAGGAAACAAAGAAAATGGCAGTGGGGAGGAAAACCACAGCAGAAGGTGGGAATACACAACAGAGAAGGAATGAACCAACTAACCATAAATGTCCATACTTGCAAGGAGAGACAAGCAGCAAACATACAAAACAACAACAGAAAGGAAAAAGACAGAGACAGGAGAGAGAGAGAGAGAGAGAGAGAAGGGAGAAAAGAAAACAGCTAGAAGTGCTCACACATGCACCCTGATGGTCTTGTAGGTAGATGCCATACTAATTCCTTTGTGGAGAACATAGATCTGATGAAGATTCTTCAAGTTCCCAAATAATTCTTCAAGTTCCCAAATAATCTATGTTTATAAGTGGTTGGAGCTACATACCTAGGTTGATGGGGTAGCTACCTATTAGGTTTGACAGTAGATGCTCTCTGTGTGGGGCACAATCTCCTGACCTCAGGTTGCCACAGACAATTCACTGCAATTTTGATCCCTTTAGGATGTAGATATTGGTTGTAGATACTTTTCAGACCATCCCCAAGAGTTCTCCAGGGATAGGAAGCCTACAAAGCTCACTCCACCTGTGCAAGTTCACAAAGGTGTGCTGAGTACCCTTCCACCCAGGTGCTGAATATCAGTCACTCTAGGCAGTAGCCTTGCTGCTCTAGGCAGCAGTTTATTCCCTCCTATAGGGATTTGCTCAACTCAGGAATGCTGTCAGGGGTTCTCTGGTTCTCTGTTGGGAGTCATCACTCTCCTTTGTCCTGAAGTCTTTTTGAGTCTGGGGGGCAGCCAAAAGACTTACCACTCTCCTTTGTCATGAAAGTTTCTTGATTCAGTCCATTTCTGTACTTACAGATGAGGGTGAGGGAGGTGAGGCTGAGAGCTCACCACTCCCCTTTGTCCTTTACAATTTTCTTCACTGTTCATATATCCCTTACAAGTTTCCTTCGTGGTTTCTTTGTATCTCCTTCTCTGCTGCTTCCCTCTTACTGGTTTGCAAATCTTGTATCTGTTTAGAGATGCCAGGATCTGAAGAGATTTCATGAAGAGATTTAGCCTACAATTGTCTTTATACAGCCATCTTGGCCCCTGAAGTACATTTTGAGATGATTGTTTAAGTAGACATTGGAAAATCTCTGAATATAATAAAAGCAACTTTTTATAAGAGGTCTACATTTTTTTTATTGTTGTAGTTATTATTGTTGTTGTTGAATAGGACAGAGAAATGGAGAGAGATGGGGAAGACAGAGAAGGGGAGAGAAAGATAGACACCTGCTGACCTGCTTCACTGCCTATGAAGCAACTCCCCTGCAGGTGGGGAATCAGGGGCTTGAACCAGTACTCTTACGCTGGTCCTTGTGCCTTGTACTGCCTGCGCTTAACCCGCTGCACTACGGCCAGACTCCCAAGAGGTCTACATTTAAAGAGAAATCTTCATTACCAGGAAGTGGGTTACTATCAGAGGTGAATAATACCTGAAAGACTTACTTAACTGCATGGAGGCAAATTTTACCAAAAGTCCCCTCACTTTACCATAACTTGTCCTCCCCCTTTTGAAGCTCCCCCCACCCCTCCCACCCCCATCCCCAGTCCTTTGTCCTCCTTAACTCACCATGGCCCTGTAAACCCAAAGCTACTGGCCAAAATTTGAGTTTAATATCTTTGCAGGGGCCCTGCACATATGTAATTTTTAAATCTGATTTTTATTACAAGGGTATCTCAGTAATGTATTTGGAAAGGTAGAGGGAAGATTATTTTGCTCCCCAACAGAGAACTAATAAGTCAGGGATAGTCCTTTGTGATAGCCCTTGACATTTGTCCAGTATGTGATAGATATTTCCAGAGGTTCCCTTTTCTGTGTTTTAATTTGCTTTTGTGGAGCTTCTTGTTTACTCATGCTGTTCCTCTTTTCTTAAACAACTGCCATCATATATATTAAATCTTGGAATTTTAATAGTTAGATTTTAACTTCAAGTGAAGATACACCCCTAAGACAAATCATATGGATTTTGGTAGCCTGGTGGTTAAGCCAGTCTTTAATAGATAATGAGAGATTGTTGAGTCATTTCTGAGTTGGGGAAGGGTCTTTGGATCTGACAAAGAACTCTGTGCCTTTGGCTCCAGTTTTCCATTGTGTGCTGGCCAGTCCTTATGAATCTTGTCATTTTGAAAGCACAATGGATTCAGCAAAAGTTTATTAATCTTGATTTAATGTATTCATATGAAAAAATATAGTAGCAAGAGAATAAAGCTTATGTCGGCATTGCAGGGGTCCCACTGGGGGTTTATTCTATATTATTCATAGCAATGAAAAGTAAAAATGGCAAGTTATATTAGCTAAGTTCAGGATACAAAAGGCAATATTAATTTCACAGAAAGTGTAAAAGGATATGCAAATGTGATCAACTCCCAGGAAAACATTGCAATATACCACTCCTGGCTTTGAAATTATGCAGTTTAATAAAAACTTGTTAGGAAGCTTCATATACCAAACATCAAATTTAAAGCAAATGTTTCAGATCACGTACTGTTTCTGTAGAACAGCATTATTTTCTTAAGCTTTCCAAACCCTAAACAGGAAGACTGGGGTCTACAAAGTAGAGACTTTCTCTGCAACAGTCACATGTTTTGGAGAATGCAGATGGTTCTGGAAGAAAATTTCCATGTTGTTGTTTTACAATTAAAAGTGTAATTTATAAGTGTGGGCCATTAGACAAGAACCTAAAGTTAAAAAAAAAATTAAGGCAAATGTATTTAGCCTATAACTGACAAGTGAAAATTGCTAGGCTGTTTTAATTAGGAAGTCCCTAAAGGGAGAAGTTTGTTTGTTTGTTTATTTATTTATTTTTATTTTACTTAAGTTTCTTTTTCTAACTTCCTTAGGATTATGCTTCCTGTACAGGAACCTTCCAAGAACTCTAAACTTGGTTTGACTTGGGGTTGAGTATCTAATGATTGGAATGGCTGTCAATCAACTTCCAGGTCTGAAAGACTTAGCTTTTAAGGTCTTAAAGACTCAGATCTGCAAACAGTGAAAGCAAATAGACAGCATCTTTGAATGACTTGAGTTCTTAAATGTTTCAATAGACAATTTAGATACTGAAAAGATGCTACATGCTTCATTTTTGACTTTCATCAATAATTTTTTGTTCGGAATTTGCTTGTCTCGTGTTTTTTTCAGGGTTTTCTACTCTGCTTAGTCTGATGTTAGGAAATTGAGATAAAATGATCATGAAGATAATGCAAATTGTGAGAAGTGTATGGGTGTGAAGGGAACAGTTATCTTCAAATACTGCTGCAGTATGTATAAAAAATTCATGTATTGTTTGATCCAACAAGTCTGTGTCCAGATATTTATCATAAAGTAATATTTGGACACATTCACAAAGATATGTTTCTTTAAGTGATAAACATAGAGATGTTTACTGATATTGAAAAAAAATCAGACATCCTATGTATACTTTGTGAAAGTATACTTATACTTAATACTTTGTTAAAGGTTTTGTTTTTCTGCTGTTGGGAAAGAAAGAAGTCATCCTGTATCTTCCTCTGGATTCTGCAGAGACTTTTAAAGATAATCACTCATAATGCATATTAATAAATGTTAAACAAAAATGCATTAATATATTTTTCTAGATAGGACAGAGAGAAATTGAGAGAGGATGGGGAGATGGAGGGAGAAAAAGATAAGACACTTGCAGACCTTATAAAGTGGACCCCCTGCAGATGAGGAGTGGAGGCTGAAATCCAGGTACTTATGTTTGGTAATATGTGCTCTTAACTGCGTGCTCCCCCACTCCCCTCCTATTAACATTTTTTTTTTTTTACTTCCTGTACACATGAGAGAGAGAGAGACATGAATTTAACTAATGCTTAGCTAGTGAAGATGACTTTGGGAAGATAAGAGTGAGAGGTGGTTAGCAAGTCTGCCTCAAAAGGACACACAGAAGTAAAAGCATTCAGACAGAAATTCCACTCCCTCCATTTATCAGCTCTTCTGTAATACACACCCCTATTTCACAGGGCCTTTTCTATGATACTAGTCTTTAGCCGAAGGTACATTTGGCAAGTGACAGATTTTTACTTCCCTAAAATACAGTAGACTATGGTGTAGACTTTTAAAATTCTGTTGGTACTACTGAGTGCACCAGTGTGGAAAGATTTGTCTTATATTAAATAAAGATAGAATCATCACAAAACAGAGAGTATAATCATCAATTGTCTTTTGGCAAAGAGTTTCAAAAAGCATATATTTATATAGAAATGTGTTCAAAATTTTAATAGCTCCAAGAATAGTTAAATAATTGTTTTTATTTTTTCTTCTTCTTCTTTTATTTGATAGGAAGGGGAAAAATTAAGAAGGGAGGGGAAGATAGAGAGGGAGAAAGAAGGAGAGAGATTATGAGAGAGAGAGAGAGAGAGAGAAACTTACAACACTGCTTCACCCCCTTGTGAAACCTCCCTGCTGCAGGTAGAGACTGAGGGTTTGAACCAAGGTCCTTGAGAATAGTAACCAGAATGCTCAACCAAGTGCACTAAGGTCCAGTCCCTCCCCAAACTGTTCTATGTATTGCCTCAACTATTATTTCATTTGTTTATAAAATAAATACTGCTTGCTTTGTAATAGAAAGTAAAAGAAAATGTACCTAGGGGAGGGAGTGAGGTGAGGTAGGGGGTGTCAAAAAACAAAAAAGAAAAAAGGAAAACACACCTATTCATAAAATACAGTGTAGTACAGGAGATTATTGCTTTAAAGAAAACAAGTGACTAAGACTGGAAAAATTGTTCATTTAGATAGGTCATCTGTTTTGCCATGCCCATGATCCTCATTTGACAGATTTGGGACCAGGGAGAGATAGCTCAGTGTACTAGAACTCCAAGTTGCGTAACTGAGGCTCCCCAGCCCACATATTCAACTTCCACTGACATCCTATGCAAGGCGTGAGCAGTGTTTTGGTATTCTCTCTCTAATGACAAACCAACCAACCAACCAACCAACCAACAAATATATATATAGTTTTGCCAACAAGACAGCTTTGCACTATGAAATGTTAATCGCTCTAGGGAAAGATCCTTGTGGTTATAAGGAACACTGCATTATCTTTAGTTATTTAAGATTAGTTCATTTTCTAGTATAGCTAGCTTGTCTAAGAAACCTAGGCTTAGTGACTATACCATTAGTAAGTATAGAGCTTGGAGAAACAATGTTTTTGCATCTTTAAAATTGCCCAGAGGCCAGTAGGCAGATGCCATTTTATTCCTATACATGTGTTATATACAGTGTAGCTAAGAACAATTGAATTTCTCCAATAAGGGGACTTTATTATAACCTACACATAAAGAAAAAAATCATCTGTAACTTAAATTACATATATAATGAAATTTGATTGTTTAAAATTGAAAGAATTATTTTTTATGGGAGAAATAAAGTGATCGTGCAAGTAATAAGCTAGCAGAAAAAATTTTGTAAGAAATATTATTTTATGTGAGAATGAAAGAAATCCTATACCCCTCTGAGTTCTTATTTTTTAAAATATTTATTTATTTATTTATTTATTTATTTTTGGATAGAGACAGAGAGAAATTGAGGAGAGAGGAAGATAGAGAGGGAGAGAGACAGAGAAGACACCTGTAGTCCTGCTTCAACATTTGTGAAGCTTTCCCCTGCAGGCGGGGACCAGGAACTTGAACATGGTTCCTTCTGCACTGTAATGTGTGCAGTTAACCATGTGCAACACTACCTGGCCCCATGATCTCTGAGTTCTTTAAGACTGAACACATATTCAAACAAGTTGAAGCATATTGATAAGAGAAGTGTAAAGAGAAACTTATTGTCAACAGTAACATACATATTATTTGTACACATTTGAGAGAGCAAGAAAATATGATCAATTTCCTTGCCATGTAGTCTTTAAAAATAGATTTTAAGGTTTTCTAATGTAGAGGACTTTGAAAATGAAGGGGAGAGAAAAGGAAGGGGGCAGTGTGGTACAAGTTCTGCTTTCAGGAAGAAGATGGAAAAATTTAGTCAATAATAATAATAAAAAAAGACAGGAAAAGATATTGAGATAGGATCCGCAAGATAGCTCATTTGGATAGTGTTCATGTTTTGTCATTCGGGTTCAAGCACCATGCCGTAGAAGTGAAGGAAATTTCAGTGTTGTCTTTCCCTCTGCCACTCTATCTCTGCTTCTATTGTAGCTGAAAAGAAAACAATCATCCTAGAGTTGTGAAGCCCCAGTGACACAACTCTGGGGAACTTCTGCTTATCTTAAGATTGTCTTATCTGCTCCCATGTCAATCAAACACTTAAAAGGAATATTACCAATCCTTATTGTCATATTCGGGTGACCCCTTTCTAAAACAGAGGTGGTCCACAAAATCTCAGGCTATGAATCTGAACCATTCTCTTGCTCCAGCTGGTTATTCCTATGCTGGAAGTTCCCACACTCTGCGTGCTCCTCCTTCTGCTCACCCTCTGCTATTGTTACTTGGCGTGGTGGGCGTAGCAAGGGATTGCTTCATTCCCTCTTAGGGGCAGGGCTAAGGGAAGCCCCACACCTAGTTTAAATTCCTGTTTATATTTGGCAGGGGCATGCCATTCCTAGGAAACTAGACCAACAATCTCTCCTCCAATGAAACCCTTTCTGGCATCTGGGACAAGGCATTCATGGACTCTGGTTCCCTGACTGGAGGCGACGTTGCCCTGACTGGAGGCGGGGTTGCCCTGACTGGAGGCGAGGTTGCCCTAACTGGAGGCGTGGTCGCAGTCTATTCTCTAGACATTGGTTATGCCAATGCCCTTGGTTACCACACTGAAAACAAGCCCCTTTTTGCTTATGTAGGGTAGCTTCATAGGCCTGCATTGTAGGTGCCCGAAAAGAGCTTGATCTAAGATCCTGTGTAGCTATAATCCAGGTATCTGGGTGTTCGTTTTTAAGAGTGATACAGGCCTGTGGGAAATCCAGAAGCATTCTGTCCCAGACAAAGGATCGCAGGAGGAGAAAACGAGCATCAGGATTACAAATCTTCCTTTCCAAACTCAACTGGACCCTGGCAATGAATTTAGCCATGGATTCATCAGGCTCTTGTTGAAGGGAGAGAATGGGGGCTAAGGTCGCTCCCATGGGTGGTGTTCATTGCTCTCATGCTCTTAATGAGCAGAGGCATACCTGATCAAAATACTTGGGTGGAAACTTGGCTTCCGCCTGTTGCATCCCTGCTTCTAATTGGCCCGTTCCAAACAATGCATCAAAATTCCCCTCTGGCTGATTTTGAATATTTTTCTGCGATTGCTGTAAACATTCATCGTGAAAAAATGCCTCCCACTGCAGGAAGAGAGGGCCTGGGAGTGCAGCGCGAGTTACATCCCTCCAATCTTGGGGGGTATTAAGGTTCTGAAGCAGGCCTTGTAAAATGGACCTGGTCCATGGAGCATGAATACCATCATCCTTAATAGCCTGGCTTAGTTCCTTCAGGTCTGTGGCGGAATACAAATACCAGGCCTGAGGATTTTGTCTACTGGGGGCAACATTGTCTGGAATATGTGGACTTGCTCTGATACCTGTGTAGCAGTGGGGGGAGGAGTCACAGAAGTGGAAGCTGCTGGATAAGCGGAGGCAGAAGAAGTGGTTTTGGAGGCTACAGGAGAATCCGGACATGTGTCTGCCAAAACGGGGGTAGCTGAAGAAGCAGCTGTAGAGACCACAGGAGGTTCCAGACATGTGTCTGCCAAAACAGGGGTGGCCGAAAGTGGCTGTGGAGTCTGAAGGAGGTTCCGGACACGTGTCTGCCAAAATTGGGGCCTGAGGGAAAGATGCAGAGGGCTTAGGGTGGGTCAGGATCAGGACAGGTTTTTGCTTCTTCTTGTTTTTAAGGTGCTGGTTTAGTTCTATGATCACTTCCTTTATCTCTTGGACCTCAGCCTCTAGGTCCCTTAGCCTTTTGAGAGGTTGCCCTATATATCCCTTAAAAGCTGCGATGATGATCAACAGGATATAAGGTGTGGCCCCAAGAAAAATGTCCCAGAGTTATAACAATTGTATATAGAAAACAGAATACTGAATTTGGAAAAGATCATCCATGGCGGAGAGGTCTCAGGAAAATAATAAGAAAGAAAAGAAAAAAAATCACAGTGCCTTAAAACAAGGTTGCAGATACCCAAATGATGCATACTTATCTAGGACATCTTCTTGCAAATCTGCTGCTTTTGTGTCTCTGTTCTGGGCACCAAATGCTGGGATAGCCTGAGGGTGCTTCTTCCCAAGCAAGTACCTTCTGGGTTGGAGAGAACTCAACTGGAGCCAATCTAGGCTGTTTCATGGGAGAGGGATCAGGAACTCATACCGAGCTAACATCGCAGGAGATACACTCTGGAACTCTCAGAGCCGGAAAGCAATTCCAAGTGTGTTTACTCAGAAAAGCAGCTTGTATGTATACTTGCCAAGTAGGGTGGAAACAGGATGTGATGTAGAGAGGGTGAAGCAAAAAGAGATTGGTGAAAATCAGGGTGTGAAAAGGAGAGGGAGCAGAGCAAAAAGAGAGTATGAACGAGCAGGATTAAACCAATCAAAATACTTGGGTGGAAACTTGGTTTCCACCTGTTGTATCCCTGTTTCTAATTGGCCCCCAATACTAACTGCCACTGTTCATAACAGAACGCTCTGCTTAGACTGGCTTTCTAATGAGTCTGTCTGGGTGGAACAGTGGCCTTTGCCTAGGGAGAAGTTAGAAATTTTAAAAGAACTCATCCAAGAGCAGTTATCTTTGGGACACATTCATCATTCCCGGAGCCCATGGAATACTCCGGTCTTTGTGATTAAAAAGCGATCAGGAAAATGATACCTCCTCCAAGATCTTTGTGCAGTTAATAAAATCATACAGGTTTGGGGCTCCCCCAAAGGGGTTTGCCTCTTGCTTCTGAGATTCCCACAGGAATTCCAATCATGGCTATTGATATACAGGATTATTTTTTCTCTATTCCCTTACACACATAAGATTGTAAACGTTTTGCTTTCTCTGTTCCTTCTATTAATACCACCAGCCCTGCTGATAGCTATGAATGGGTGGTACTGCCCCAGGGCATGGCCAATAGTCCTACTATTTGTCAAGAGGTTGTTAAATCTGCCCTTTATCCATATATTCATAAGGGCCTTAAGGTTTTTCATTATATGGATTATGTGTTAAAATGGGGAGAATTAGATACAGATCTCTCCACCCTATATGATTTTCTAATCCCTGCCTTAAAGAGAAGTGGACTTAATGCAGCTCCTGAGAAGATACAGCTAATTCCTCCAATATCTTTCTTAGGCTCAGAGATTTCCCTAATGCAGATTCATCTTTTAAAACCTTGTGTTACTTTTCCTTCTAATCTCACTCTTGCTTCTTTACAATGTTTTCTTGGAAATTTTAATTGGCTTAGGAAGTATCTTTATCTGCCTACTAGCTGCCTGCAAACACTGTTTGATCTGTTAAAAGGAAACAAACAGCCCTCCTCAAAGCATATGTTAACCCCCAAAGCCTTCTTGGCACTGGAAAAGGTTAACCAGGCTCTCCAGGACATGCACCTCATTTGGTGGTTCTCCCCCTCCTTTCCAGTAAATCTTCTACTATTTAACTCCACCCCCACGGTAGTGGGGGCATTGTGGCAGAAACATGGCATTCTTGAATGGCTTCATACACCAGTAGGTGGAGCTCAAACACTCCTTACCATGATTGATGCCTTAGCATTTATGGTTCGCCAAGGAAGAAACAGATCAGTTCAGGTCTTAGGAAGGGAACCGGATTTAATTATTCTTCCCTTTTCTCTCACAGATACAGAATAGCTCATACGCCACCATTCTCATTTTGCCATAAGTTTAATGAGTTTTCCAGGACAATTAGATAATCATTTTCCCTCTAATAATTTGATAGCTTCTTTAGCTCTGTTGCCTCTACTAGCACCTAAACTTTTCTCTCGAGATCCCATCCCCTCTGCTCCTAAAGTGTTCACTGATGGTGGAAAAAAGGGAGCTGCTGCCCTTATATATTATCCAGACCAGCAATACCCCAAAGATCTCTTTACTGAGCTTCCTGATAATTCCCCTCAGTACAAAGAACTTTATGCTGTTTTCCTTGCATTAAAAGTTGTACCAGAAGCCTTCAACCTTTTTCAAGCCTTCTGACAGTGTGTAGACTGTTAACTTACTTCCATGGCTTGCTCGATCTTATGTGAGAATTGATGACAACCCACTTTCTCCTCTTTTAATTCAAATTGCCTCTATGCTCTGTTCTCAAATCCAACCACTGTATATTCAGCACCTACATTCCCACAGCCCTCTTCCTGGTCCCTTGTCCAAAGGGAATGCTGCAGCTGACCACCTCGCCTCCATGGGAATTCTCCTAGCCTCCTTCTCTAATCCTGCTGACTTTCATTCCCTAACCCATGTTAATCTTAAAGGACTTCGAGCTCATTTTCCTGATATTCCTCTGGCACAGTTGAAACACATTCTTGCTACGTGCTCCTCTTGTGCAGGTCTAATTAAAACACCTGATATTCAAACTCTGGGGGTTAGTCCTTGAGGTTTAAAAGCCAATGCTCTTTGGCAAATTGATGTTACCCACATACCCAACTTTGGCAAACAAAAACATGTGTTTTTCTCAATTGATACCTTCCCTAAGTTTATGTGTGCTACAACTCAGATGGCAGAAAACTCAAAAAAGCTTATAAGCTATATGCTCTCCTGTTTTGTTGTAATGGGGGTACCCCTTCAACTTAAAACTGACAATGGAACTGGTTTTTACCAGCAAACAATTTAAAGATTTTTGTTCCCTCTGGAACATTACTCATACTACAGGCATTCTGCATAATCCACAGGGACAAGGCATTGTTGAGAGGGCCCATCAGACTTTTAAGGCTCAATTTAACAAGGAAAAAGGGGAAATGTACCCCCCAATATCCAGCTGGCAAAAGCCTTAATTACATTAAATCTCTAATATTTACAAAAACTCGGACCAATCTCCTATTATTCTTCATTGGCAAACACCACTCACCCTCCCAGATATTAAAGTCAAATGGAAAGACCCACTTGATAAAATTTGGAAAGGACCTGACCCCTGTTGACTATGGGGAGGGGTTTCACATGCATTTTTCCACAAAATTACTCCAAACCTGTTTGTCTTCCTGCCTGCCATGTCCAGAAATACCCACATGATGGCGCTGATATCCCTGAGGAACAAGAAACACTGCAAGAGGACTGGCTGCAGTACGCACCCCAGGATCCATAATACAACATGGCAGAATCTAAAAAATCTGATTCACAGAACTCTTCCTCCCCAGCCCCCCTAATGTCTTATGCTATGACTGACCAGTTGTGTTTTGTGGTGAGTTGGAAAAAAAAATTGAGTAAGTTAAGTGACCAAAATTTTTGTACGACCCATTGTGCTCAGAGTACTCTGAAATTTAATTGACTTTATATAAAATGGCTGGATGCAGCCATGGTTTCTGGAGACATCCAGAAACAGTCCAAGAATTGTTTTTTCCTCTTTTTGATTTCTTTTTTAAGTCATGGTATAAATATGAAATGTTTAGTCTTAAACTGTGTGAATAAAGATGGTTCAACTATGACAGTAGATCTAAATTCACGTTTGAAATGATATGTCTTAGTTACAAAAGTTTTTCTCCTCCTGTGTGTTATAAACTACATGTTTAATGTGTGTGTTTCAAGTGTGGTAAACATTAACTTAACAGTTAAAGTATAACTTAGAAGCTACATTCTTACCAGAAAAGGTAAAATTAATTCGCTAAAGTAACTGAGTGTTTAAGGTAAAAGTCTAAATATTCACTGACAATTCATCATCTCCTATGTTCAAATACAAATTCTCTATACAGGACATTTTTGGAGGGCCCCCAAAAATGTCCTGTAAGCTATTTTGTGGAAATTAATCCACAACAAATCTGGCATCAATCTGACATTGTAAATGTTAAAAAAAAGTCACTTAAGTGTGGTAATTCTCTAGTAAACTGAATTTGCTTAAAAGTCCAGTGTAAAATAGTTAAGAATATATATATATATATATATATATATATATATATATATATATATATTTTTTTTTTACTTAAATTTGGTTTGAAAATGTTGCTGTGTGGAGACTACTACATGAGGTCACATAAAATGACCTTTAAACAAAATTATAAAGATACCTAAACCAATTATAATCATCAAGTTATCAATTATAGTAAACTTCTAATTTGTTACAAAGTTTTTTCATAAGTAATTGACTACAACTATGTTAAGCCTTCACATGAAGAAGCATCTGCTCATACGGAATCCGTAGAAATACATCTTGGACCCCTATCCTCTGACATCACCCCCAATTACTGCCATCCACCGAAACCCATGATGTGACCTGACACGATCTGGAGAACCTGATTCACGGACTCCAATGGACAAGACTTTGCTACTGCCTTGCTCTCACCCATTGCTGTCTGCTCTTCCTGCTTCTGCTTCACCTGTCACGTTTTGGCGGTTCCAGTTCACTCTCTACAGAGAAGAAAAGTTCCAGTGGCTGTCCTCCTCCATCAAGATAGATGTGCGGCATTTTTTCCCTGGTCGTTGACATTGGACTGATGCTTCTATTGGACTTTCTGGTACACCTGTGGACACTCCCTTTATACTGCTAGACTTCTCGAGGACTGACTGTAGCAGTCCATGGAACTTTCTGCCAGTTGACTTGGGACTTTGCAATGCCAGATCACCCCTCTAGCTCCTCGGCTTATCAGGCCCCAACTTTTCCACCCATCAGGCAGCCCTCCTCTCCACCTACCAGACCTCTCTTCAGTCTCACTTTGTCCCTTACTACTCTTACTTATACCTCCCTGTTTTGTGCTAGTTCTTTTTGAAGACTCTTACACGCTATCATTCTGGTTTCTTCTCAACAGGTTTCTGTTCATCCTTACACTGATATTCCCCTGACAGAGATGAAACCTTTTACAAACATTGACTCACTTACGTATGGCCGTTAAGTAAGAGGGAAATGTTGGGGAATTGTGAGGATGTGGTTGAGCTTGGGAGGGCTTGAGCCTGAGGGGTGTGTCAATCCTGTTAGTCTCTCTCTCTACCGAGAGGTTGAGGAAGGAGGGACAGTAGAACCCCAAAAGGTGTGCCTCCTATCAGTCTCCCTGCCTCACAAAGTGCCCCACACTCCTAAAACTATGGCCATTAGTTAAAAAGAAAGGGGAGATGTTGGGTAGTATGCCAGCTTCCCAAGCTTAAAGTTTCTGTCTCTAATCCTGCTAAACTAAGTACTGGCATGCCTGCAGGGCATTGGTTTGATCCCACTTAAAGCTGCAGTCTACTTACATAAACCACTGTTAACTAAGCACTGACCTGCCTCCAGGGTATTGGTTTAATCCCGCTGGTTCATACTCTCTGTTTGCTCCACCCCCTCTCCTTGTCACACCCTGATTTTCACCATTCTCTTTTTGCTCCACCCTCTCTACATCACATCCTGTTTCTACCCTACTTGGCGAGTATATATACAAGCTTCTTTTCTGAGTAAACACACTTGGAATTGCTTTCCGGCTCCGAGAGTTCCAGAGTGTATCTCCTGCGATGTTAGCTCGGTATGAGTTCCTGATCCCTCTCCCATACAGCAGCCTAGATTGGCTCCAGTTGAGTTCTTTCCAACCCAGAGAACACTTGCTCGGTAAGAAGCACCCTCTGGCTATCCTGGCAAGCATGAGTGTAACCCAGATCGAAGTCTGGTTGCATTGTACTAGAAGAATCTTTGATACTTTGTCTTCTCCCTCTCTCTCTCTCTGCCTCTCTCTATTCTTTCTCTCCTCTCTCTCTTTTTACAAATTCATTTCTTTTTTATTTAATTATTTAATTATTTATTATTGGATAGAGACAGAAATAAATTGTCAAAGGAAAGGAGATAGTGAGGGAGAGAGACAGAGAGACACTTGTAGCCCTGATTCACTATTGTGAAGCTTTCCCCCTGCAGGTCTGGACCAGGTGCTTGAACCTGGGTCCTTGTGGATTGTAATGTGAGTACTCAACCAGGTGTACCACCACGTGGCCTCCTTATGTTTTTCTGAATAAATTGTCCTTTTTGGGGCTTCTTTGCTCTTGGGTAAAATTATATATATACAGATTGAGAAAGAGAGTTAAAATGAAGAGGGGGGGCCCTGGAGGTGGCACACCTGGTTCAATGCACTCATTACAGTGCACAAAGACCCAGGTTCAAGCCCCTGGTTCCCACTTGCAGGGGAAAGCTTTACAAGTGGTGAAGCAGGTCTGCAGGAATCTTTCTGTCTCTTTCCCTCTCTATCTTCCCTTCCCTCTCAATTTCTCTTGTCTCCAGCCTATAATAACTAAATAAGTAAATAAATCATTCAATAAAAAAGAAATGAATTTGTAAAAAAAAAGAGAGAGGAGAGAAAGAGAGAGAGGAGAGGGGGGAGAATAGAGAGAGGCAGAGAGAGAGAGGGAGAAGACAAAGCATCAAAGCTTCTTCTAGTACAATGCAATTAGACTTCGATCTGGGTTACACTCATGCTGTCCAAATGAACTGTTTTGCTGATACATGAATGACCTTCTTACATCTGACTTAAGAAGGTGCTACAGCAGACAATAGTAGAATAAAGATCCAGATTTGGATGCTATAGACTATATTAGCTAGACTGGAAAAGAATAAAGGAACTCCCTAAAAGGAAAACAAAGGTAGAAAGACCTTAGATAGTGGGAGGAGATAGGTAAATAAGGAAGAAAGCCAATATTAAAGCTTGGAATATTGAGAGCAATGTTATGTGTTGTGTGTGTGTGTGTGTGTTATGTCTTGCTGAAAAAAATATTTACATATACAATTTAATTATTTCATGGAAGAGATCATGCTAACCTCCAGAACTAACAAAAAATAAAATGAATTACATCCATTAAAACCTATTGGAAAATATTTATTTCCTTTACTACTCTGTGAGCTGTTGATAATTTGGCCGCATTCTATAGTTAGATCCAAAACCATAGAATGGCATCTGAGGGTCATATGACCAAATGTTTAGCCAGGTCCATTGATGAAAGTCAAGAATCATTCAGCTTTATTTATTTTTAAAGATTCATTTATTACCATGAAATAAGAGTTTCATGTGAGACAGAAAGAGAAAGAGGTAAATTAACATGACTGTGGTACAAGTGGCACCAAGGATGAAACTGAAAACTTCAGACAAGCAAGTCCATTGCTCTGCCATTTGAACTATTTCCATGGTCTCTCATTTAGAAAAGAGTTGAAGTACTGTTGGTGTCATATTTGACCTGGCCTATGCTTTTTGAACCCTTGTATTCAATTAATGTTTCAGTTTTTAAAAATATTTATTTATTTTATTTTTCCTTTTGTTGCCCTTGTGTTTTATTGTTGTTGTAGTTATTATTGCTGTTGTTATGGACACTGTCATTGTTAGATAGGACAGAGAGAAATGGAGAGATGAGTGGAAGATAGAGAGGGGGAAAGAACCTCAGTAGTTAATTTTATGTTTATTCATTCATTCATTTAGAAATTGGTTTTGGGCAGTACACATGTTCTGGTCATATAAGGACCACCTGTATGGTGAGTGTATAATTATTATATTAACAAGTTAATTTTTTTATTTGTCATAATTGTAAATGTATAATTGACAAGTAAAATTTAATGTATTTAGAGCATACAAAGTGGTGATTTGATATATGTCTGCTTGTGGAAGGATTTTCACCACTGGGTTAATTAGCACATCTATAACATTACACATTCATTATCTTTTTGGTTTATTTTATTTTATTGGTGAAAACACAAGTTCTAGTCTCTTCTACAACTTCCATTATATAACACATTATTTTAAATTATAGTTTCCATGTTATGCATTGGATTATTAAACTTTATTCACCTTATAGGTGATACTGTGCTTTCTGATTTTACCTGGCATATTTCATTTAGCTTAAAGCCACCTTCTGTCCCCATTTATTCAGGTGGAAGGATGTTCTTGTTTTTTTTCCCTTTCCTTCCCTTTCGTTCCCTTCCCTTCCCTCTTCTTTCCTTTCCTTTTCTCCTTCCTTTCTTCTTTTTTCCCTCTTTTTCTTTTTTTGCAATTAGAGTTATTGCTGGGGCTCCATGTCTTCACTAAGAATCCACAGCTTCCAGTGGCCATTCTTATATTTTATCCTATCCCATCCCATCCCATCCCATCCCATCCCATCCCATCCCATCCCATCCCATCCCATCCCATCCCATCCCATCCCATCCCATCCCATCCCATCCCATCCCACCCTACCCTACCCTACCCTACCCTACCCTACCCTACCCTACTCTATTCAACAGAGAGAAACTGAGAGGAGACAGAGCGGAAGAGAGAAAGATAGACACCTGCAGACCTGTTTCATCACTTACAGAGTATCCTCCTCCACACACAGATGGTAAGTGGGAGTTAGAATCCAGGGCCTTAAGCATGATAATGTGTGTTCTCAACCAGCTTTACCACCACCTGCCCCAAGATTTCTTCTTTTACAAAGTAAAATGATGTGTTATGTATGTCACATTTTCTTTATTTATCAGACAACTGACGTAGATTACTTACATGCCAAAGTTACAGTGAACAGGAACATGCAGATATCATTTCTTTAATATAGATTTTTAATTTCCTTTTAATATATACTCAGAACTTGCCTTGCTGGATCATATAGTGTCTATATTTTTAATTTCTTGAGGAATTTCCATGCTATTGTTCATGTATTTGTTAGCATCGTTTGTGTTTCTTGAAAATGTCTATTCAATTTCTTTAGTCATTATATAATTTTTTGTCTTTTTGTCACTGAGTTGTATTGAATATGAGTCACAATCTGATGGATGGTGTTCAAAGAATTTCTTCAACTTCTAACTTTCGATTTTCAGCTTCTTTTGTTGTTCAGAAAGTTTTCATCTGGATATATTAATAGCTCAAATTATTTACATTTGTTTTTTTACTCTACTGTGGGATCACATAAAAATATTGCCTAGAGTGAGTCGGGCTGTAGTACAGCGGGCTAAGCGCAGGTGGCGCAAAGCACAAAGACCGACATAAGGATCCCGGTTCAAACCCCGGCTCCCCACCTGCAGGGGCGTCGCTTCACAGGCGGTGAAGCAGGTCTTCAGGTGTCTGTCTTTCTCTCCTCCTCTCTGTCTTCCCCTCCCTCTCTCCATTTCTCTCTGTCCTATCCAACAACAACAATAATAACTACAACAATAAAACAACAAGGGCAACAAAAGGGAAAAAATATATAAAATAAATTTAAAAAAATATTGCCTAGAATCTTACTCGCTATATCTCTTTCTAGGAGTTTTATAGTTTGAGTTTCACATTGAGTTCTGCAATGCATTTTGAGTTAATGAAAAAAAAATTCCGCCAACAAGATAATTTCTAGGGATTGGTGCCTGTCCTATGAATCTACCACTGCTAGAGGCAATATTTTTCCTTTAATTTTTCTTCTTCCTTTTATTTGAGAGGACAGAGAGAAATCGAGGGGGAAAGATATAGTAGAGGAGAGAGAAGGAGAGAGAATATCACTCCTTCGCTACTTGTGAAGCTTCCCCCCTGCAGGTGGGGACTGGTTCTTGAGCCTGGAACCTTGCACATGGAAACATGTACACTCAACTGGCTGTGCCACTGACCAACTCCTTGAGTTTATTTTTTAATCCACTTTTTATTTCTATTTTTTAATTCCAGTATCATTTTATTTAGGTAAATATTGAGTCAAGTGATGCTGTTGTTACAGGCGCACATTTCCATATTTCCCCAAGACAGGTGTCAGTACACCTCATCCTTCACTATACCATTGTTTCTCCACTATAGGCACTTAAAGTGCCCCTAGAGCCTTTCCAATGTTGTGAGTCCCCAGATCTGTTGCCATAGACCACACTGCATTGAGGTAGAGGTTCACAGTTCACAATTGACAACTCACTGAGATTTAACCTTGTATTATCCTGTACCCTCTTTCCTAGGTCCCACCTAGAGAGAAATTGTTTGGTAATTATCTATATAAAAAAAGAAAGAAGAAAGTGAGAGAGAGAGAGAGAGAGGGGGATAGAGATAGAGATGGAGATGGAGATGGAGAGGGAGAGGGAGAGGGAGAGGGAGAGGGAGAGGGAGAGGGAGAGGAAGAGGAAGAGAGGAAAAGAAAAAAATGTGGACTTTTGTTTGGTGTTTATTATAATACAGGCTTATTAGGTATATAAAAACCATGATGGAAAACTAGGAGAAAAAAAGTAGCTAGACATGTTGCAAGCACCATTAGTGCAGGTCCCAGAAGAAATAGCATCATGTGGTTTCTGTGAAAAGATCAGATAGAACATCAGTAGTGGAAGGGAGACTAGAAGAGCTGAAAGGGCTGAACTTCCAGGAGTGGCTTTCTTAAGTAAACTCTCATATTCACAATCCCTTGTGAGTTTACATATGTGTGTCATATGCTCTTGACATCACCTATATGCAAATTATGCTCATATACCATAATTTATTTTGCTTACCATAAGTAAAACTGTGTTCCCCACACCTTACCACTTCTAGTATAACAATGGACAAAGATGTTCAAAATATTGGTGGGTATCAGTGAAAAAGCCAAATTTGTTTAGCCAGAGTACAAAGGTCTGGCCAATTTAGCAGAATAACTAAAGGGGAAGGGATCGTTCCAAGAACATTTGGGCCAATAATCCTTGTGGTCCCCAATTCTGGATGGTCCAATTATTCCTTACTGTCTGTATATTATAATTAACAGATCTGCATATTTATCAAAAGACATTTTGCTCAACATGTTTCCTTACAGTTCCTTTCATGCTCTAGCTAAAGAGAGGTTTTTCATAATTTCTTACAGCTGTATAATTTTCCACTGTGTGTCTATATCACATTTTTTAGTTCCTTAAAGTCATACAGAGGGACCAGGGTTTGATTGCTGTCCTCTGTCCTGTTAGTTGAGGCAAATCAATCAACATAAGTTAGCTCTGTGAATGTCATGAATAAGAAAAAGTTTACTGCACAACTGCTTTGAAAATAAAAAAAACAAAAAACAATGCACTAAGCTTGATATTAATATGGAAAATTAGTATTATTTCCATACTGACCTATGATCCAGGTGCTAGGTAAAAGATGACATGAATGAATTCAGCACTGGCATCTAAAGTGTTATTAAGTAATATTTGGAGTTAGATTGCAACTTGTCTTGAGTTTTCTTTAGTGTGACTAGGAGGGATGCCAACTTAAAATTATTGGAAGTGCATAGCTCTTGCAGCTTGTTCAACTAGCCACCTGAAACAATGTAAATGAGATCCACCATTGCTAGAGACTCATAAGTAATAGTATCAGTCACTTGAGCAGATTTATTTATTTATTTTTGATAGGACAGAGAAAAACTGAAAGGGGAGACATCAGCAGACCTGCTTCACCAATGTGATGCTCCTCCCCTTCTCTCCCATTGCTGGGTCCTTGTGTTCTTGTGCTTCTTACTGTGTGTGCTTAACCTGGAGTGCCACTGCCTGTTCCCCCCTTTTTTTGGTGGGGGGATAGGACAGAAAGAAATTGAGAGGGGAGGGGAAGATAGGAAGAAAGATGAGTTAATTTTTAAAAAATATAGTATAAGATGACACCTAATTTTAGCCTTTTGCATGTGACTGTCCAGTTTTCCCAACACCATTTATAGAAGAGCCTTTTATTCCCCAATGTGTGTTTTTTAAGCTGCACTTTTAAAAATAAACCATATGTTATATACAGCTTTTTCTATATATGTTTATTTATTTATGAGTTCTATTTTATTGAATTGATACATGTTTTATGTCAACACTGGCAGAGTTCCACACCAAGACTCGATATAATCAAATTGTCAAATATTAGTGCCAAAATCTTTCAAAAAGTAGCAAGAGAAAGGGAACTTTTATATAAGAGAATATTGTTTGAGGATGTGGGTGGGCAGTGGCACACTTTTTAAGAGTTCATATGTTCATATCCCATACCAGTGGGTAAACTTCACAAGCAGTGAAGTAGTAGTACTGTAACTGTCTCTTTTTTCTCAGGGATCAGTGGATTCATAGTGTGGACACTAATCACCAGCAATAACCTTGGTAGATAAAGCAAAACTCCATAAGATTATCAGTGAATTTTTCAGCAAAATCTTTCCAGGCTAGAAAGAAATAGGATAATATATTTCCCTATATCCTTCCTCCTCTGATTCCATTTTCAAAGTCTGAAGACATACTTTATATAAACAAATATCAAGTAGAATTCTTTTAAAATTTATTTATTTATTATTGGATAGAGACAGGAGAAATTGAGAGGGGAAGGGAAATAGGGAGAGAGACAGAAAGACATCTACAGTCTTGCTTTACCACTCATGAAATTTTCCCCTTGCAGGTGGGGACCAGGGTCTTGAACCTTGGTCCTTACACATGGTAATGTGAGTGCTTAACCAGGTGCATCACTGCCTGGCCCCCTAAGTAGAATTATTACATTGAGTGGAAAAGGAAAAAAGTTCTTTCAGTCTTTTAGTATTATGGTAGCATGCAGTCTTCCTCATCTATATAGAGCACAGAACATATATTTAAGTCTTCTTCTTCTTCTTCTTCTTCTTCTTCTTCTTCTTCTTCTTCTTCTTCTTCTTCTTCTTCTTCTTCTTCTTCTTCTTCTTCTTCTTCTAGTGTTTGCCCTTCTTCCGTAGCCAGTCAACAGCGTCAGGTTGAGCCTGATGTAAAGTTTCGAGACCTCCTTTGAATCTGGAGAGGTAGCAGTCATTGACTATGTGGGTCATAGTCTGTCTGTAGCCGCAGGGGCAGTTCGGGTCGTCTCTGGCTCCCCAGCAATGGAAAATAGTGGCGCACCGGCCATGGCCTGTTCGATAGCGATTGAGGAGGGCCCAATCATAACGTGCTAGGTCAAAGCCGGGTTGACGCTTGCAGGGGTCTGTGATGAGGTGTTTGTTCTTTACCTCAGCTGACTGCCAACTCTGTTTCCAAGAGTCTGGAACAGAGAAGTTCAGTGTAGGCGTAGGAGACCAAATTGGTTGACGAGACATCAAGCGTTGAACAGGGTGGGCGAAGATATCCGCGTATATTGGCGGGTCCGGTCGAGCGTAGACGTGGGAAATGAACTTAGATGATGCCGCATCACAACGAATATTTGGCGGGGTGATGTTGCTAAGAACTGGCAGCCATGGAACCAGGGTGAATGGATGGTTCCAGAAATTATCCTCATGGAGGAATATAATTTGGAATCGACCAAGTGGACATGGGGGCTACGGAACCATACTGGGGCACAGTATTCTGCAGTGGAATAGCATAATGCCAGAGATGATGATTGTAGTGTGGAAGCGCTCACGCCCCATGAAGAGCTGGCCAGTCTTGCAATGATGTTATTCCTCGCGCCCACCTTTGCTGCAGTTTTTATGAGATATTCGTGAAATGACAGGGTGCGATCGAGAGTAACGCCAAGATAGACTGGCTGGGCTTCATGCCGGATTCTCGTATCGTCAAGCTGCACATTAAGCTCACGCGAGGCCGAGGCATGGTGTAGATGGAAAACAGATGATACCGTTTTTGCAGTGCTAGGGATTAGTCGCCACTTTTTACAGTAATCAGATATCAGAGACATGTCTTTCGTGAGTGTTTTCTCGAGGATGTCAAACTTGGATGCCTGAGTAGCACAGCAGATGTCATCGGCATAGATGAACTTCCTTGAAGAAGTTTCGGAAGGTCATTGATGTAAATATTAAATAG
Source organism: Erinaceus europaeus (assembly GCF_950295315.1). Classification (NCBI taxonomy): domain Eukaryota; kingdom Metazoa; phylum Chordata; class Mammalia; order Eulipotyphla; family Erinaceidae; genus Erinaceus; species Erinaceus europaeus. The sequence continues at coordinate 29,076,303 of NC_080173.1, forward strand.
CATAGGAGCCAGAACAGAGCCCTGGGGGAGGCCAGGTGAGACAAGTCTCCCTCTGCTAGACTTGTCACCCAGATGCACCCAGAATCTTCTGTTTTGGAGAAGAAACGATATAGTGTTGGCCACCCATGGAGGCAGGCATCTTGAGATCTTGACTAGGAGACCACAGTGTCAGACCGTGTTATAGGCTGCTGTGAGATAACAAAGACAGCACCCGTCTTTAAATTCTTCTGGAATGGAATCCATTTTCAATGTAAGTTGAGAGTGCCAGGACTTGTTCGCAGGTAGACATTCCTGGGCAGAAACCAGCTTGGGCGGGTGATAGGAATTTCTCTGTAAGAGGAGAAATATGTGACAGAAGCCTCTCAAGGAGTTTGTAACACACGGAGAGGAGAGAAATTGGTCTATAGCTGGCGGCCAGTGTTGCGTCTTTCTTTGGTTTCAAAACTGCTATAATCTTCGCTCGACGCCAAACTTTGGGCATAGACTCAGATTCCAAGATCTGGGACAGGAATGTAGTGAGCCACTTCTTTGCCATGGGGCCCAAGTTATGAATGAGTTCTGGGGTGATGTTATCATAGCCAGCAGCCATTCCCGGTTTAACCCTCTTCAAAGCGTCTTCCAGTTCAGACAGTGTAAAGGGAGAGAGTATTGGAGATGGACAAGATAAACGGAAGTGGGATGACCACTCATGGGAAATTTCTCTTTTCCAGACTGGATCGATCTTAGCACGTCCAACTTGAGTTAGGTGACTGGCCACTGAGTTTGGAGATACGGGAGGATGGGAAATGGAGAGGGTTTGCTACCAGCACCCAGACTATGAAGAAGCTTCCAGGCCTTCCTACTTGAGTGGGTGAAGTTCAGACTTTCCTTGAGTTATTGCCAGTGGGCTTGGTGTGCTGCATCCAGGGAGGCAATGAGATGGTCGGCCACATCTGGGTCGCCCGACTCATCATACTGTTTTAGTAGTTGCTCGCATTCAGCATCAAGACAAGGCATATAGTTAGCACGTCTCCCAAGAGGAATAGCTTGGGAAGCTGCTTTGAAGATGGCTTGGCGGAAGCGCCTGTAGCAATCTTCAGAGGGGATAGAGTTAATTGGAATTGCAGGAATAGATTTGTTGGTAGGATCACTGAACAGATGCCAGTTTGCTTTCCGAAAGTTCCATCTTAGTTTCTCCGAGCACAGAATCAGTGGGAGCTGGAGACGAATGTGGATGATAGCTGGGCGGTGATGACTGTGTGGGAATATCTTGAGAACTTGTCTCGTAGCAGGAAAGGCTTGGCCATTGACTGTGCTAATCCAGCACAGGTCTGGTGACGAGTCTTTATTCCATCTAGCACTGTGAAAAGAGCCTGGCTGTTTGGGATCGTATAAAAGGGAGAGGTCATTCGCTGAAGCCCAGTTGGCTAAGATAGAGCCGTCAGCACGAGTGGAGGAATAACCCCAGTCTTGGTGATGACTATTAAAGTCTCCAACGTAAACGGCTGGGTGATTCGGGCTAGGCAGGACCTCATTAGCCCATGAGGCACTGGGAGGCTTATATACCTTGATGAGCTGAATAGTTCCAATAGAAATGGAGTCGTAGAAGGTCGAAGAGGCCGTATGGTAAACGTCCGCAAGATATGATTTAGTGTAGATGGCTCAGCCATGTTTAGGATGGAGATTATAGCATATTAAATCGAATCCACTGATGGTGAATCGATCAGCTTCATCGACTGCTATATGTGTTTCTTGTAGGCAAATAACATCTGCCTGATGCTGTATCGCCAATTGACCAATAAGAACGCGTTTGACAAAGGACAGCCCCTCAACATTAAGTTGGAGGACTCGAAGAGCAGGACCAACAGCTTGAAAGTGGTCAGGAGCTGCTTGTTGCTGGCTTTGAAAGTGACTGGGATCCATGTGGATTCAGTCTGCTAGGAAGGATTGTCAGTTTCCCCAATGAATGGGTCCTCACGGGATGCACCACAGGAAGGTCGATCCAATGCATCTTTAAGTAATTAAAGAAACTGGACATGGAAAATATGATTTTCTATGATCCTTTAGTGCTTTGAATTTATCTCTCGCCAGGCATCTTCAGAGCTTGATTTCCAGTTAAAGATTAGCTCAAACACTTACTTTTTGACTTGATATACATCTGATCCCATTTTTCTGTAGAAGGTTTCTAGCATTTGTGAGACTCAAGTGTGGGATTATTTTCTTTTATCAAAAGTAATCATGATATTTTACTAAGTACCATTGTCCCTTTGAGTACTATCTGAAATAATTCTTGATCTCTTAGCCTTATAATGATAATGACATATCAATTATAGAAAAGTCAAGACAATTTCAGGCAAAAAATAATGACTTTTAAAGTTCTCATGAATATTGTATCACATTCTTATTATCATAGGCATTTTGCCAAGATTTTTGAATGCTTGTAATTTGGATGGCAAGCATCCTGGGGAGGGATCATATTTGCTTATATGCTCAGCTTGGCACTTAGCCTATTTTCAGCAATTTATAGACATTAACCCCAAAATAAAGTTATCAAATAAATGCCGGATAACTGAGTCCTTTTTGTTCAGTGTTATATAGGAATATGTTCTTAAGACAATCTTGCATTAAGCAGAGGGAAGTTTTACTTTTTAAAATGTGTTCATTCATTAATATTTATTAGACATATATATATATGTTAGGAAAAAATATATATATATGTTATATATATATGTTAGGAAAAACAAATTTGACTTCATATTTTTGAAGTTTTATTTTACTTAAAAGGGAGGGGAAATAGATATATGAACAAATAAATTATTAGGTTAGTCTGTACATTTAGAACAATTCTAAGACTTTAACAAGGGAGTCTCAAAACATTAAAGGGAGAAATGAGAGTCTCTTCAACAAAGTGGCTTTGGAGAAATTGGGTTGAAATATGCAAACAAATGAAATTGGATCACCACATGTCACTGTGCACAAAAGTCAACTCCAGGTGAATCAAAGACATTGACATTAGACCAGAAACTATAAAATACATAGAAGAAAACATTGACAGACACTTCATGATCTTTGCTTCAGAAAGGTCTTCAAAGATTTAAGTTCAATAACAAAGAAAACAAAAACAACAACTGAAGGGTCTGTATCAAACAGAAAATCTTGTGCACAGCAAAGGATACCATCACTCAAACAGAAAGACATCCTACAGAATAGAAGATATATACATAATATAGACCACATAAAGGACCAATAACCAAAATATGTTTAACAATTTAAGGAAACTTAGCAACAACATAAATAAATAAATAAATGAATAACCCCATCAAAAAGACACCATAAAGTACTCAGTCAAATAGCTTCTACTTAGACCTAAATACCTTCCTCACCTACTTCCTATTTCACTTCCCTCAATCACTCTAAGGCTAACTTTGTCAGATAAAGACTAAAAAAGCTGAATAAGGGCCACTTAAAGAGACAGGCATACTTTAATGATAACAGGCTCTCTTGATCACTACCAGGCCACCCCATCATCTGGGATTCCCACATAGATATGTTGGGTGTAGACATCTCTAACAGAACCCTCTCTCCACCATCATTGGTCATCTCCATCAGGAACAACATCATAAGTCCTCTTGTGGGCCTCTGCCAGACCTTGCCCTCAACGTGAAACAATGGTGGTACTGACTGCCCCACTCTCCAAAGGGAGGGGGGTCAATATACTCTGCACTTGAGGAAGATGGGTCTTAAAATGAGTGCAGCCTAGAATGTTCCTAGCTATGACTATGGAATGCAAGGTCATACCTACAGGGATGCAGAATTTACACAGGCTCCTATGTTGAATATGGGCCTCATATCACATCAGTGGGGTTTATAGTTAACAGTATTAACATATAATTCTCATATTTGGGAGCTACTGTCTTCCCAGCTTTCTAGTCCTATGTCTAACTCTGACACCATCTCCCCATGAAATACCTGGCTTACCTACATGTTAGCTGTCAGGCTCAGGCAAAAACTGGTAATATCATGGGCCCCTTGGAATATACCTTAAATTGACTTCCTAGATTTTTCCAAATCCCATCTCTTATATTCTTACCTTTAGGTTTCTGTTTATTAAACAGTTCGATCTGCTTTGTATTTTAATACTTCTCAGCCACCAAGTTGCAGATGCTACCATAACACCAACCTGACTTCCCTGGGCAGATGTTCTCATCAATTTACCCTGGAACCCCACCTCTCTAGAGCCCTGAATCACTAGGGAAAGATAGAAATAGGCTGGAAGTATGGATTGACTTGCCAATGCCCATGTCCAGTGGAGAAGCAACTACAGAAGCCAGATCTTCTACCTTCTGCATCGCATAGTGACCCTGGGTCCATACTCCAGAGGGATAAAGAATAGGAAAGCTTCAGGAGCAGGGTGGTAGCATAGCGGGTTAAGTGCATGTGGCATGAAGCACAAGGACCTGCATAAGGATCCAGGTTAGAGCCCTAGGTTCCCAACCTGTAGGGGAGTCACTTCACAGGCAGTGAAGCAGGTATGCAGGTGTTTATCATTCTCTCCCCCTCTTTCTTCACCTCCTCTCTCCATTTCTCTCTGTCCTAACAATGGTCATATCAATAACAAAAACAATAATAACTCCAACAACAATAAAAAAACAAGGGAAAATAAATAAATATAAAAGAATAGGAAATCTTCCAATGGAAGGGGTGGGATATGGAACTCTGGTGGTGGGGATTGTGTGGAATTGTATCCCTCTTATCTAATGGACTTGTAGATCATTATTAATTAAATCAATTTAAAGAAAGAAAGTATGGAGAGGACACAGAGAGAAACTTCACCAAGAAAGAGATCCAGAAGGTCAACAGACATATGAGAAGATGCTTAAAGTCACTTATTATCAGAGAAATAATCACAACAATCACAAGAGACCAGTTTATACCTGTGAGTATGTCATGCATTAAAAAATACAGTAACAATAAATGTTGGAGAGAATGTAGAGAATAAAGGACACTTCTGCACTATTGGTAGGAGTGTAAATTGGCCCAACCCTTGTGCAAAATAGTTTGGAAAGTTGTCAGAACATTAGAAACTGTATGATTCAGCAATTTCTCTCCTAGGGATTTACCCAAAGAAAACAAAAACACTATCATAAGACGTCTATTCATACCCATGTTTATAGCAGCACAATTTGTAATAGCCTAAACTTGTAAACAAATCAGATGTCAAATGACAAGTGAGTGGTTAAGAAAATTGTGATATGTATATATATATATATATATATATATATATATATTTAACAACTGATATGTATATATGTATACATATATGTTAAATATATATATTTATTAACTGATATGTATATATATATACATATCAGTTGTTAAAAATGATAAAGTCACCTCTTTTGCCTCATCTTGGATGGAACTTGAAGGCATCATGTTAAGTGATCTAAGCCAAAATGAGAAGGGCAGATTATGAATGACCTCTCTTATAGCTAGAACTTAAGAAATAAAGAGAGGGAGGGAAAATGAAAATTGAGACAAAGACTAGATGGGGTGTATTTTACTAAAGTGAAGAGCTTTGGGGAAGGAGGCAGGAGGAAAGGCATGTAGAAAACCTTGGGGGTCCTGTTGCATTGTGATGAGAAAAGACTCAAGTTGTGGGTGAGCACATTCTGCAGAGAACATTTGGGAGCAAATGAGAAATTGCACCCATGTGCCAACAACTGTGCCTTAAACCATTAACCAACCCACCCACCCCAAATGATAAAAAAATAAAATAATGTACTAGAGATTGTTATGGGGAGAAATAATCAGGTAAAGTCTTTGGAGGATATAACAACTGAACAAATAATTAAATGTTAATCAGGTGTCAACCATGGAGAAAATTTTAGGCAAAATATGCCTGCCAAAGAGAGCAGCAGATACAAATGCCTTTCTATAGTGATGAACTTTTATGATGTAACTAAAGGAAAAAGGTCAATGTGGCAAGATAAATGAGTGTGTTGGGTATTGAGAAAGTGAGACTATGGGACTATTCTAGGGCCTCATATACTTTCATAGGAGTTTGTAAAGTCTCCTAAGTGTAAAGCTGACCAAATGGGAATTTTTTAGACCAAGTCATGTCATGATTAGATTTGTACTCTAGAATATTTAGCCTTGCTTGTATGACTGTCAATCTGTCAATGTGGGCTTTTGGGGGATGGTTAAATAATTTTATATTGACTACTAATTTTTTATTGTTTTGTTGATGTCATCCTTGTTAGATAGGACAAAGAGAAATGGACAGAGGAGGGGAAGACAGAGGGGGAGAGAAAGCTAGACACCTGCAGACCTGCTTCACCTCCTGTGAAAGGACTTCCCTGAAGGTGGGGACCCAAGGGGCTCCTGACCTTGCGCTTCGCGCCATGTGCACTTGACCTGTTGCGCTACTGCCCGACTCCCACATTGACTACTTTTATATGCTTAAGGTCCTATTTAATATGGATTTAAAATAAGTTTAATTGATTAGATTATGTATTTTTAAACTTCAGTTTTGAAGCATTCAGATTAACTAAAAGCTTTTGTGTACTTTATGGATACCATAAAAAAGTAACATCTGAATTTATTTTTGTAAAAAAAGTAACATTTTGAATTTATTTACTTATCTAGTTAAATTTCTACACTTTAATTAGAATTTTATTACAAATGTAATACTACTACTGTCTTTTTAAACACTTCAGGTGTTTGGAAGGGCAAGCTTAAAACCCCAACAGGCAAAACTTTGTAAACTTTTAAGCCATATTTTCAATCAAATATACTGAACTTGCAAGCCATACATTTAGTTATATTTAAAAAATCTAGTACAGTATATAGGGATGTCTTTTAAGTGTTTCTACCAATAATCAGAAGTCAGTGAACAATTTTACATTTAAAACTGGAACCACTGGTCAGATTCTCTTTCTTTTAATTTCCTTTATTTTGGATAAAATAGAGAGATTGGGAGGGAAGGGGGAATTGGGGAGAGAGAGAGGGGCATAGGGAGAGGGAGAGAAAGAGAGAGAGAGACAAAGAGAGAAACTTGTAGCACTTCTTCACCAAAGCTCCCTACTGTGAATGGAGAACTGGGTCTTTGTGCGTTATAACATGTGCATTCTACTGGATGTGCCATTGCCTGGTCCCTAGATTCTCTTAAATATTACCAGTACTGATGCTAGGGACTCAGATTGTGTCAGTGGCTAACTTAGCCTGAAAATATAAGTAGTATGTGCTTCATTGATTGTATAGCCTGTTTATCAAATGGTTGAAAAATCCCCTACTAAGGGAATAATTTCACCTCAAGTGGGTTGAGGTTAGGTCTCCTCATCAATTAAGGTTATACTTTTATGTAAAGTTTCCGAGTAAATATAACTCTAACATTTTTAAGAGAGCTTTGATTACACTAAACTCTATCATCTATCAATAAATCATCATATGTATGATATTTATCACATGCATATGTGATATATATATATATATATATCAAATCACACATATGAAATAAATGTGAAATGAAACTTCATCAACTAAAGATAATCCCTCTGAAACATTTTTCATACTTGTTAAGAGTAGGGAAATTTTTTTGGTCACTCATACTTCTGTGTTACTTACTGATGATGTGATTGGGATAATTTATTCAACTTCTCTAAATCTATTTCCTTATCTATGAAAGAGAGACTATGATGATATCTAAAAAGCACAGATACATGTAAAGTGCTTAGAATAGTGCCTGGCTATGGTAAGCACTTAAAAGCTCATATTTACTATCACTATCAATTATTCTGCCTTTAAGTTTTCTCCTCCCTCAATAACCACAGGCCTTTTAGACACAATTAACCCTGATTTGATACACTCCATGTGAGAAATGCCAAAGACCCATTAAATCAAAGGCCACTTTATGCTTACCAAGCACAGTGAACTGGTTAGCACAAAGGTAGAAGGATAAAAGATTAAGTTCATCTGCAGCTTGAGTCTTCTGGATTTAGGATATATTTGAAGATTATGTGAATAGGAGTAGAGTGAGCAGTTTCACACATTGTAGGAGTATGGCCTTAATGGTGGATAGAATTCTCTGGCAGGAAATTCAGGTGACACAACTCAGCTGTGGTGCAGAGGGATAAATACTGGATTAAGGAAAGGTTCCTGAGGTAGTCAGATCTATAACTCTAAGTAGATTTGGATGTGTAGGAAGGAGAATGTATAAAGAATCCAGTGAGGACCAGAGCTGTTCCTAGAGGATTTTGGTTTGTAAGCGGGCAACTAAGAGACAGATTGAGGCTCTGGATTGAAAAGAGATCTTTGTCCAGCATCTACTGTTGCTTGAATGAAAATATATTTTGTATATCAAACATTATCTCACTTATCTCCTGATAGACTAGAAAGTAAATCTTAGTGCCTACATTCTTAGATGATGAGAAATGAATGTTTCTAGGATAATTCTTCCAATGAGTGGTAGGCCAAAGTGAAACACATGTGCTCTTCTAAGGTCATGATCTTTCCTTGATAACACACTACTAGCGAGGTGATTTCACATCTAGAACATTGACCTATATATTCTTCTCATTAAAAAAAAACTTTATTTTATTAAATATTTATTTATTTATTCCCTTTTGTTGCCCTTGTTTTTTTATTATTGTAGTTTTTATTTTTGTAATTATTGTTGATGTCACTGCTGTTGGATAGGACAGAGAGAAATGGAGAGAGGAGGAGAAGACAGAGAGGGGGAGAGAAAGATAGACACCTGCAGACCTGCTTCACTGCTTGTGAAGCGACTCCCTTGCAGGTGGGGAGCTGGGGTCTCGAACCAGGATCCTTACACTGATCCTTGGCCACCTGTGCTTAACCCGCTACTCTACCACTGACTCTCACACTTTATTTTATTTTTATATAAAGGAGACAGAGTGTGAGTAGTGTGGTGTTGTGTGCATATGTAGTTCTCAGGATCCTAGCCAGGGCTTCTATATGCAAAGCATACATTCTTGCGGAGGTAATTTCCTAACTGCAAGACCTAGATATTCAGAAATCGCTCCTTCTAAATGTCATGATTATTCCCGAGATGAAAGTAGGTTGTGACTGAATGAGGTACCTAAGTCTAGGATTATAACCGTTGGGTGAACAGGATTGCAGAATGTGATATAGGTTAGACCTTAAAGCACCCACTCAGTATAGACTCTTAGCTTTGTCTTTTGTCTTTATCCTGGTCACTCTGCCCTAAATGGAAATTTTGTTTTTCTTTGAAAGTAGAAGGGAAAGAATGTTAAAATAATTTTTTTTTATTTATAAAAAGGAAACACTGACAAAAACATAGGATAAGAGGGATACAACTCCACACAACTCCCATCACCAGAACTCTGTATTCCATCTCTCCCCTGATAGATTTCCTATTCTTTAACCCTCTGGGAGTTTGGACCCAAGGTCATTGAGGATGCAGAAGGTGGAAGGTTTGGCTTCTGTAATTGCTTCCCTGCTGAACATGAGCATTGACAGGTCAATCCATACTCCCAACCTGCCTCTCTCTTTCCCTAGTGGAGCGGGGTTCTGGGGAATCGGAGCTACAGGGCACATTGGTGGGGTTGTCTGTCCAGGGAAATCTGGTTGGCATCATCTTAGCATCTGGAAACTGGTGACTGAAAAGAGTTAACATATAAAGCCAAACAAATTGTTGACTAATTGTGAATCTAAAGGCTGGAATAGTGCAAATGAAGAGTTGGGGGGAGGTCTCCGTTTTGTAGATAGCTAGTAGGCATATTCTAGTTATATTCCAAAGGGTCTGTGGCTATACTAGTTTTTTTTTTTTTCCCTGAGCCTGAAATTTGATATGCAGGTGGATCCAAGTTATGGTCTAGGGAGATAATGTTATGGCTGGAAAAAGGACCAGAAAGCTTGTATTACCTCGGCATGCTTCACTGTGTCTAGAGAAATCAGTAACATCTTAACTGTTTTTGTCCAAAGGACTTTACAGTTACTATAAGTTATACTTCACCACATCCCTACGGGATCAGTCAATATGAATTTTGCCTTCCCTTTCCTGTCAGTCACTATTAGGACTCTGCATATGCCTGTACCACTAGATAGCAAGCCAACTTGGATGGTTTGTGTATTTACAAAAAGATTGATAAATGCATCTGGAGAAGTAAGGACCTTTGTGAGGGAAACATATCAAGCAACAAAGGAACTTCTTGAAAGAAAACAATACTACAAAGTAAATCTTCAGCTCCCTTGGGCAGCTGTGAGTTCTTACTTTTACAAGGCTGTTCTTAAATATTTTCCTGACAGGACAAAAAACAAGTTTACATCTGTCTCTTTGAGAGAATCATAGATGGTTATCAGAAAAAAAAATAGTAGTGTCTAATCTTTTTTTTTTTCTTAGTATATTTGAGAGGGAAAAACAATCTATCCTGTTTATTTTCTTGTAGATTTCTTTATGAAATTGTTGGTGAGTGAGATTTTTCTGTCTTATTCTTTGTTCTCTTTTTTTTTTTCTGTCTAAAGCAAAACAAAAATCCAAGTGAGTAGGCTCCTTACTCTAGTGGTTTTCACATGCATTCAGAGACCTTGAAGCTCAAACCTACCAAGACAAGAGTTATAGGCAGGTCGCAGGGGTGTCCAATGTACAGGGAGGTAAATAATAAATAATTTTTTTAAGGGGAACAATTTAAGTATCCTTGCCTACAAGCTTGAAGGCAAAAGTCTTCTGGACTTTTGTGAGTTGTTGGCAGTCCTTGATTATATTATTACCCTATAATTCAGAGATTCCTGAAAGGAGTTAATCAATTTTAAGACTATCATAAATTTTATTATTTCCTGGGAAGTATTACTTGGACTTTTGTGGTGGTCATTAATTTTGTATTTTCTTTGAATTGTTCTGAGTGAAAGTTGTCTCAAACATCATCATTATTTCTCATCATATACTGGCTAAAGGCTGAGGGAAATGATTTTAGAGAATAAGATGGAATGTGTGTGTGTGTGTGTGTGTGTGTGTGCACGTGCACTCACACACACACAAAATCTCAGAAAACTAGAAGAGTCATCAAATTATAAAAATGCAAAGCGGTATATTTTTCATCTCAGAGAATTTTTTGTGAGTATAAGAATTGAAGAGAAAAAGAAAGAAAGAAAGTAGATAGGGGGACAAAGAGAGAAAGATATTCTACTGATGTGAAATATCTGGTTGTCTTATTTTCTAAGTTGTCTTCTAGAATGTAGAGGTATTTCTGATTTGGAGGAATGCACTGAGTTACAAGATTATAGATCTCTAATACTTCCTGATGCAAGTTTTAAAATATGCATGGAATTATTTCAGATTTGTTTTTTATTTTATATCTTTTATATGTCAGAGAAAAATTAAGAGAGGGGAGGTAGGGGAAGAGAGAGAGAGACTCTTGTAACATTGCTTTATGGCTCATGAAATTTCCATTCTGCAGGCAGGAAATGGGGGCATGAACCCAGATGGAAATGTGTGTGCTCTTACTGGGTGTACCACCTCCTGGCCTTATGTGTGAAGATTGTTAATGCCCACAAATGCTTTTTGTTTTGCAGTAGGTGCTTATGAGACAGAGAAAGTACTCATCTAAGTAGTTCCTCGTAGCAGGGAAATTATATAAAAACAAGTCAAAGCTATCAGGTAGGTATAGCACATTAAAGTCCCTTTCAGGATTGTGTCACCATAGATAAAACGTACAGTTCCTTTTAAACATGATTTGCAAAAGGAGTTTTCCTGCTTGCACCCTAGAAGAGAATTTTTATTTCATTGTTCCAGTTCCATTCTATTTTCCTCAGCATAAACTTTCTTTTTTAGAAATATTGAATTTGTAGTATTCCAGATCACTTGATATCACCATTCCTGGACACCTTATATAATTTATATAGAACACTTTGTAAAGAGGAAAGCATTTTGATCAAATCATTATAAACTAAAGAAATGCACTGTTTAATAAAATGGTAATATATAGAGCTGAGAAAGTTGTGGTTGCACTATAATGTTGCTAGACTGCAGATGGCATTATAGGTAGGTGAGTTCCTTTTGCTAAAGATTGTGACAGCCTAGAATCTGATTTGGAGAGGTGATCCTCTGAGATAGGAACTCTAGGAGATTTCCTAAAGTAGTAATGCAACATAAGCTACATGGAATATTCATTATAGTGGGTCATAATGTCTGTAATATGATTGTGAAAGTAATGTTAAAATATGCAGCCTGATATAATTTAAATGATTCTGTTGTGATGAAAAGAAACTACAAATGACAGATTGACAAGATTTTCAGATATTCAAGAATATAGTTATATGGGTAAGGATTGGAAAACAAGAAGCACACATGGAAGCAAGTTTATATGACAATCTTTTTCATTTTAAAGATACGTATTTTATTTCATAGGTCAGAGAGAAATTGAGAAGGAAGAAGGAACTAGAAAGGGAGAGAGATACATGAAACACAGCTTCACTGCTCCTGAAGTTTCTTCCCTGTAAGTGGGGGTTGGGGGCTTGCACTTGAGACCTTGCACATGGTAACACATACAAACATACTATCAAGGCTGGGAAGTTACTCACCTAGTAGAGTGCACACTACTTTTTTACTTTTTTTTATATTTTATTTATTTATTCCCTTTTGTTGCCCTTGTTGTTTTATTGTTGTAGTTATTATTGTTGTTGTCGTTGTTGGATAGGACAGAGAGAAATGGAGAGAGGAGGGGAAGACAGAGAGGAGGAGAGAAAGATAGACACCTGCAGACCTGCTTCACCGCCTGTGAAGCGACTCCCCTGCAGGTAGGGAGCCGGGGTTTGAACCAGAATCCTTATGCCGGTCCTTGTGCTTTGCGCCACCTGCGCTTAACCAGCTGCGCTACAGCCCGACTCCCTAGAGTGCACACTACTACAGATGTAGGAGGCACCTGCACTAGGGAGGATTTACCAAGAGTTTATCTCTACTCTCTACTTTCCCCTTTCCCATCTATGTTTCTCACCCTTTAACACACACTCACACACACACACACACACACACACAGAGAGAGAGAGAGAGAGAAAGAGAGAGAAACAGGAAATGGGTGATCCACTGGGACAGGTAGAATAATATAGTCCTGGAACCCCAGTGATAACCACCCTGGTAGCAAAAAGTAAGAAAAGAAAATCTGAAAAAATATGTTACTAATGTTGCTGTTGCACAGTGGAGAGCCCTATATAAAGGGAAAGCTATTGGGGAGGGAATGGGATATGGAGATTGGATGGCGGGAATTGTGTGGAGTTGTACCCCCCATCCTATGATTTTGTTAATGTCTCCTTGCTTAAATAAATAAAAAATAAAATAAAGGAAAAGGCAGCTAATGTTTATTAAAATGTGTATATTATGTGTACATGACAGGCACTCAAGGAAAAATGAGGAATTTAAAGAGGTGACTTTAGAATCAAGGATCAAGGCAGTCAGGCAGTAACACAGGGCTAAGCGCATGTGGCGCAAAGTGCAAGGACTTGCATAAGGACCCCGGTTCAAGCGCTGGCTCCCCAGCTACAAGGGAGTCACTTCACAGGTGGTGAAGCAGGTCTGTAGGTGCCTGTTTTTCTCTCCCCCTCTCTGCCTTCCCCGCCTCTCTCCATTTCTCTCTATCCTATCCAACAATGATAACAACAACAATAACAACTATAACAATAATAGCCAAGGGCAACAAAAGGGAAAATAAATAAATGTAAAAATATATTTTAAAAAAGACTCAAGGATCAAGTACCCTCTTAATAAAGAAAGGGTAGCAGGAATGTAAGGTTCTTGGGGGTGAGTTAAAGGATTTGTAGGAAAGTTTAATGAACCATAGAATATTAAATGGGAGATACAATAATTTGTGACAAAGTTTGTCTGTATATGGTGCTTATGTGTAGTCTCTACTTCTGTGATATGAATCAGACTTTCCTGGTATGTGACCCTCCTGGAGATTTTTGACAATTGCATTCCATTTTGAGGATTTGTGTTTAGGCAGGGAAGAAAATTCAGGAAAAGTCTCTCCTAGTAGTTTCGGTTCCTAAGAACCTATAAATCAATATAATCATAATATAAAAGCAACATATTTTGGGTTGTATATACATTAGTGACCTATCCTGTCCTTCAATGGTCTTTTTCTAAAGCCTTTGAAATCTATGTCTATCTGTATTTCTCTCCAGATTGTAATGCAGTTTTTGCTATGTAAGAATTACTAAATGGAGCTAGCCGATAATGTCTTCTTGAACATACATGTTATCATTTGCAAGGACCTGGGCTCAAGCCCCTTATCCTCACCAGCACGGGGGAAGTTTTTTGATGAATAAAATTGTATTGCAGGTGTCTGTTTCTTTCTTCCTCTCTACCTCTCCTCCCCCTCTCAATTTCTCTCTGCCCTATCAAATAAAAGAAAGAGAATAAAAAGAAAAAAAAAGCTGTCGGGGCAGTGAATTCATAGTACAGTCTCTGAGCCCCAGTGATAAACCTGGTGGTCAAAAGGAAAGAAGAGAAAAAAATAACAATTAAAAAAAGAACATAAAAAAAAAAAGACCATGAAGTGACTAATAGATGAAGCTTTATTTTCTATGGATAATACTTAAATCACCATTACCAACATCTGCCTCTATATTTCTTCTTTGTTTCTCTCTATAAAGACTTTATTCAGGGAAGGGGGTCAGGGAGTGCCTCATCTGATAGATGCACATGTTATCATGTGCAAAAATCAGGTTCCAGGTCCCATTCTCCACCTGCATTTGTGGAAGATTCATGAGTAATGGAGCAGTGGTATATGTTTCTCTCTATTGCTTATAACACCCCTCTTCTGTATCTTACCATCTCCTGGAAAGAAAGGACGAAAGGAAGAAAGGAAGGAAGAAAGAAAGAATGAAAGAAAGAAAGAAAGAAAGAAAGAAAGAAAGAAAGAAAGAAAGAAAGAAAGATGGGCTGTCAGGAGCAGTGGAGTTGTGCAGGGACCAAGCTCCAGTTATACCCTGGTGGCAAAAATAAAACCTTTGATAGCACATTGGCTCAGTTCCTTATACATTCATGTGCCAAAGTTGAGTGATATTCTGGTTCAAAGTTAACATAAAGGCCTTCCCACCTTAATTTTCTAATAATTCGAAACATATATGGACCTTTGAATTTTTACTTAATGTGGCAATGAATAGCCTGATATGATTGACTTGTTGATTTACATTGAATATAATATGCAGCGAGGGCTATTTGAATTTACCTTTAAATTTGCTTAGCAAGTAAATGTCAAATAAGTTTGAATTGAGGAGGTAAGTGGAAGATAATTTCATTGTGAAGAAGCTTAGCTAAAATTATGAACATATTTTTATTAAAAACCATTTGCCATTCATGGAAGAACATAGTTATCAAGAAGTTAAATTGTCAACACATCTCACTCATGAATTGATTGGAAAATGGGATTTGTTCTTGGGAGAAAAAAGAGAGTTCTGATTGTAAGAGAAAAGTTTCTTGAGGCTCTTCTTATTGGATGTTCCAAAGTGTTAAATTTAATAAGGCATAAATAACTAGGAAGAGAATAAAGAGTGACAAGCACAGAGCAGTAAGGGTAATATACAGCAAGAGAATGGAATCCATCACACAAAGAACACTTTCTTGGTAGAGAGAGAAAGCATTGCTGTGTAAAATGGGATAGCTTTGAAGGAATTTCAAGTCTTTATTTTTGGCTATTCAACTGTAGACTAGGGTTTTATAGGACTCATGTTAGGTTTAGAGGTTATGAAATGCTGTTTTCCAAATGGAAATATATGGCTTGCAATCTCAGAGAAAAAGCAAGTGAAGAAAAAATGCTTTTGACCAAGACATCAATAATTCTGTTGCCCATAATGATTGCTCAAGGAAAATGGCTCATTCTCCTTCTGTGTTTCCAACTCTCTTTATGATTTTATTTAAACCTTTCAATCCTATTAAGATATTTTATAACAAATTATGTACTTCTATGGACATAGACTTGTTATTGAAAGTCAGGTAACACATTACTTATTAGCTGTTCTCTGTATTTCTCTACTTCTTTGGAAACTCCCAATTTAAGATGAGAATAAGTCATTCTACAATAATGAATTTTCTTATTTTATTTTATTTTATCTTATTTTATGTATTTTACTATGCCTAGAAGTTTCCTATGGAAGATGGTAATTGTAGCAAATCAAGAGTCTTTTAAGGGACTGGGTGGTGGTGCACCTGGTTGAGCACACATGTTACAATGCAGAAGGACTCTGGTTCAAGTCCCTCACCTACAAGGGGAAAGTTTTGTGAGTAGTGAAGCAGGGCTGCAGGTATCTCTCTGTCCCTCTCCCCCTTCCCCCCCCTTTCCCTCTAAATTTCTGGTTGTATATATCCAATAAATAAGTAAAGAGAATAAGATTTTTAAAAGTCTTTCAATATTTCTTTGTCAATGAAAAAGGTATTGTGAACTTTTTCTGTTGAGAACTATCCCCACTTTGTGGTAGAACACTGCCAAAGTTTCAGCTTTTTTTGTATAATTATCTAGAAGCGGGTAGAAAGGGAGGAAATCTGAAGAGTCAAAGGGGAAGAAGGAAAAGTACAGGAACCAAGCTAATCAACAACTTAATGAGCTCACTCATAGGTGGAACTTAAGCAAGGATGGTAAGGGAAAATATGTGAATATACAGGTGTGCTATAATGGATTATAGGGAATGAGTAGGGGAAAATGTAGAATGGAAGGGCTCTGGGCTCCTAATGGATCATGGTTGAAAAGAGGTATGTTGGGGTAAGAAAGTATCTTGTAGACACCTTTTATGAGGAGATGAGAGGTTGTACTTATGTAGAATCAACTGTACTGTAAATTGTTAACTCCCCAGTAAAATGTAATAAAAAAAAGTTCACAACCTTAGTGCTGTTCTAAAGCCTAATTATGGAGAGCTTTAGATGTAAAAAGCAGAGGTGTTTTATCTTTAGAGTTGCCATTAGATAAACCTTGAGGGAATCTCTGTGTTATCTATTGCTCCACAGAAATTTATGCTGAGATACAATGGCTGAACACTTCTTATTTTAAGCTATTTCTGTCAGTCAGGAATTTGGACATATTTAACTGAATGGTTTTAATTTTTTCTGGGTTCCTTAGAGCTGGGGTAACCACACTTCTAGTATGTCTCTCTATCACGGCTGGCAGGCCAGTGGTAGTTGTTGGGGAGAAAGTCTCAATTCAGAGACCCACATGGGCCTCTGCACATATTTTTGAGTTAAATTCATCATATGGTAACTGGTTTCCACAGAAAGACTACAAAGTGAAAACTTTAATTTTCTGATGACCAAATCTCAAGAACAATACATCATTTCTATAGTATTCTATTGGTTACATAACTATGTCCTATTCCATATGGGAGAGAATTATGTGGAGGCAAAATAATTGGGAACTATCTGAAAAGTTGTACATCACATATATGCATGCATGTACACACACACACACACACACACACACACACACACACATTTTTTGGTGGGAGAATCAGATGAAAAATAAAGATGATATTCCTTTATAGTATTCCCTACATTTATTAGGAAGAAATTATAAATCAGTAATTTTGGGTGTAATTTTGGCAGAGTATGGATCCTTTGGGAATGGATGTATGTATGTGACTTCGTATTTTCAACTTGTAAACTTTATATTTTCTCCTGACATTCCCTATTTTTCCAGAGTCGCTTTTTAGTCACTGTCAGAAAGGATGACTTTGACAAATATATATGAATTTGTCATATATATGTATATATAGTAAGTTATGATGTATTTTTTCTATGCAAAAATGTGTTATGACTTTTTCAACAACCAAATGTATTTGTATGATAAAGTATTATAATTTTCTATGAGGATCCTCATCTATAGACAACTTAATAATTTAGTAGTACATTTTTCCTAGGGTTAGTAATAGTATTTGGTAATACAAATGGTTCTTAGTTTTTGAATGTTCATCCCAGCCTTCTCACTTGTAAACTGGAAATAACCATGTTGATCTCATTGAGAATATATAGGACTTATGTGGTACAACATATATGAACTATTCAGAACGGAATTTGAAATAGAACTACTTCCTAATATGTTTGGTATACTTTCTCTTGAGTGCCTTTATATAGAATTTCTTGATACTAGGAAGAATGAAATGCATATGAATAATAAAACATTTAGAAACATGTAGGTAATATGATAGGTGGATTTAATTATGAAAATTTAAAATAAGTCATATTAACATGTTATTAAATCACTACTATTATAGTTTTATCTAAGTAAATACTGTTTTCCAGTGAAAATTTATTTTCTTTTATTGGAGGTATTAGTGGTTTACAGTTGACAGTAAAATACAGTAGTTGGTACAAGTGTAACATTTCACAGTTTTCTGCATAACACTCTAACCCCCCACCTATATACTCCTCTTCTGTCTTGTTCCAGGACCTGAACACTCCACTTGCTCCCACCCTCCAACTCCTGACCCAGGGAAATTTATTTAATGATGTGAATATTTCATGTTTGTTGACCAGTATGATAGCCACTAGCCCCAAAAGGCTACTGAGCACTTGAAGTATAACAAGTGGTGGGGAGATTAGCACAATGAGATTAGCAAAAAACTTTCATGTCTGAGGATCTGAAGTCTCAGTTTCAAATCCCCAGCACTACCATGTGCTATAGCAGGACAATGATTCAGTCTTTTGTTTTTTCCTCTGTCTCTCATTATATATATATTTTAAATGAAAAGAAATGTACCTAGTGCTACTGAGTATTGGAATTTACTTTATTTTACTATATTTTAATTTAATTAACTGCACATGAGTAGGGAATAATTTATTAAGTAGCAAAGACTAGGATGCTCAATGCACAGCATGACTATCAGACAAAAAAGAGTTTTTGTACTTTTTAAGTAATAAATTATTTTACTTCTATATAGCATGCATATTTTGCTGATTTGAGCTATTGGTTTGTTTTCAAAAATGTTCTTAAAGTCAATGTATAGATTTACCATTTACTTTATTGTGGACTAAAAATGTAATATCTATGTGGAGTTAGATATGAGAGCTTTATAGATGGATGGTAGAAATGAATTCCATTTCTTTTACTCAGAGAATAGAACACTGTACCTCCATTTATAGTGTCCTATTTGTTTTTATCTTTCTTGTGTCTTTGCTGTTCTGGGAATTTAGTACAAGGCTACATGCATGTAAGACATACACTTTATTACTGAACTGCTTCCTTGACCCTTTGAGTTGAATTCTATTATGCATTTGCACTTTTTCCTAGTTTCTTTGGACTCAATATTCTTTAAGGTTTTTCTATTCCAAAAGCTGTTTCCAAGTTGTATTAATAAATGTCATTACTCTCAAGAACTAAATACTAGATGTCCAAAGTTATCCACTTTTGTCCTGGAGAAAGTGTTATAAACAATATACAGATTGCTGGAAATTATTAGTCTTCTTACACTATTGAATGGGTTCTTTTGATAACTACAGAATGAAGTGAAACCATGCCCTAAGACCATAAAATCACTACAACTTATGTTTAAATTACTTTTGTCATCACTCCTCCCTCATCTTCATGTGGTGTCCTCCTTGGCTCCCTGAATATGCCATGACACTTTCCTTTTTCCTAAGTCTCTAACTTTCATTGATATTGTTTATTTCTGCTGGATCCTCTAACTTTGCTTGACAAAAGTTACTCATTCCAAAACTTAATGCTTTTCAAAGCATTCCCCACTGTTCTACCTTGAGAGGGAAGTAAAGAGTGCACAGAAAATGGTGTAAAATTATAGACAATGAAGTTACATTACATAGGTTAAAACCTCAGCTCCACTATTTACTGACTAAAATTTGGAGCTGATTTCCTCAACTTGTGCCTCAGATTCCTCACCTTAAAAATGAAAAGGAACTTGGCTCTAGCTCACAGGCTTGTTGTAGTAAGTGAGACAAATAGTAAATGATAATTTTATTCCATGCTTCCTTCTACTTTAGTAAGACTTTAATTCATATTTTTAATAAATAGTGAATGACCTGTCCAATCCATGCAGAGGTGTATGTGGAACTAAGAAATGAGCCTAGGTATATTTTATCCCCCAAATACATGTAATTAACCACAACTCTGTAGTCTGATTTGGGCAGGAATCAATAACTCCTATTTGTGGGGCTTAATTTTAATGAGTTAAAATTATAATGTACATATAATAAATTCAAAATATTTAAGACTTCTAAACTGCTTACACAGTCTTTCCAAAGAGCTGCTGAAATCCTTTTAAGAAAATATCAACATACAGACTGCATTCCAAGTGTTCATCTGTATCACAAAAGAATAGATAGTAAGAGATGAATATCAGGGTGATGGCTATTGTGGTACTTTTAAATCATCCTTTTGCACTTAGGCATTGCAGCCCATGACTATATATTTCATCTATGTCTTCAGTAGTCTCAAGGGACTGCTGACTGAGATAATGAGCACTTCTAGAAATCTTACAGCAAATGTAAATGGTTTTAGTGCTGTAGAGTTTCAAGAAAGTGGGCCTTTTCTGAAGTGAATGGCTATTTCTGTCCTCTTTTGGTAATTTATTCTTATATGTCTCATATTAGTGACCAGCCTTGTGTCACATGTACTCGTATAATAAGACATTCACTAAAGCTTCCTCTTAGGGCTGTAAGGCCCTTTGGGTTTTACTGTTATGGAGCAAGATGGAAGAAAGAACAAAGCCCCCACTTCATAAAGGCCACACTGGTAGACAAAGCAATTATGAGTGGGTGAAAGATGTGAACAGAGTTCAGAATCTTCCTTTAGAATGAAATTGTACTCGTTTCCTGGAAGTGTTCTAATTGACTGTTCAGGGTCTGAAAGCTGGTCATGGATGTGACTGCTCTGAATGCTGCTGCCTTCATTATCAACTAACTTCTGCTTTGGCCATGCCATGATAAATAAATAAAAGGATGACAGAGAACCTAGTGGGGATTCTATTGTTTTGTGGAAAACAGAAATGTTATGCATATACAAACTATTGTATTTACTGTTGACTGTAAAACATTAATCCCCCATAACGAAATTTTAAAAAGATAGTAGCATTAAAATAACTAAATAAAACTCAGAAATGCCCCTATTTTGCACCATTAAAATCAAGCTCCTAATCTCACTGCTTAAAAACATTCATTTTAAAAAACATTGTTTTATTCTTTTCTTCTGTTAGATACTGTCTTTTTCTTTTTTTAATGTAAGTATTTCTGCATATCACACACCTATTCAGGAGGTTTTTTTATTACACACACCCATGTTTTAAGTGCTTTACCAAGCAGTGGGTCAATTGTGAGAATAAAAATAACTAAACTTGCTCTCATTTAATGCTAACTATTTTAGTGATGAATAACTGGCAAGTAGTGAACCATGTTTTATTGGACCTACTTGTTAATGTGATGAGACCCTTTAACAAAATAAAAACTTAGTGTAATAGAGTAATTTGATAGTGGAAAGAATAATACTTCAGAATGAGTACTCAAGGAAGGCTTCTCTGAATAAATAACATTTGAACTGAGACATGAATGACTTAAGGAGACATAATTTTAGGGGACATTGTGAAGGAGTATGAAAAAAGAAATATGGGAGTAAGAGAAAGAACAGAGTCTGTCACTCATGGATGCTACTGCCTAATGTTTGAAAGAGGGCAAAGGAGAAAAGCAAATGCTTAGACTTCTCTTAGGAATTAGACTTCTAGTGACTTTGAAGAAAACAATGGAAGTGGAGAGTGGAGTATTTGGTGTTTTATTACCCTTCTCTTTGACAAGTAAAATTCAGTATGTTTGATTTTTCCTGTCCTATTAGGAATTGGTCTTTGGAGGGATGAGGTGGAAGGAGGGGAAAGGTACAATCTCCTCCTCCTTATAAATTTTCATATTTATCTTAGATGTGAGTGAGTCAGGCATAAATAGCTTGTCTAACAAACAATTGACAGAATTAGGATTTAAAAGCAAGTCTTTTTTATACAAAAAGCACATCAGACTGCTTTTTTTTTTTTTGCAAATTATGATAAATCAGTGAAATTTTCATTCTCCTATTCTAAAAGAATTTACTCATCTCCCAGGAGAGAAAGAATAAAGCCCTCACTCACTCTATTGAACTAGATCCAATTAATTGCATTGTTGAGTTGGTATATTTAACTTTAGTTTTAGAATGGTAACAAATTGTAGCATGTGTAATTTAGGCAAAGGAATTAACCCATTTTACTCTTTGTGCTGAGAGGAGGTATTACTTGCTCATCGTTTAGTCTGTTTCCATGGAGAAAAATAATAGTAATCGAAAAGTACACAGGTGGCCAAAAGCCAGATAGTATTTCTTATCAAATACTTTAGAGTTCATTCTCATCTTCTCTCTCTCTTTTCTTTTTTACCTTCTCTATTTCATGTCCTCTCACTATCCTAGAGTCTTGCTAAGTGCCTAGTCTTTGTTCTTCTATTATACAAAAAGGTTAACATGTGAAATCTGCTGTGGTTATAATTATATAGTTTTCCCTTTCAGGAGACAGTTTTGCAACTGATGATAAAAATATTCAGTCTCCATGGGAAACTGTAGTAAATATATTTTAAGAGGGTGTATTTTCTGAGAATAGAATCCTTAATGATATGTCCAAATTTATATCTGGTTATCTATTCCTGTGGTTCCAAATCCTAACTTTGCATCCTCAGTCTCCAATTTAAACTTAAAATTATTTAGTAACTTCCCAAGTGTGAAAACTATTTGGAGTATTTGGAGGATGGGGTCTACTAAATAATGTATTAATGTTTGTTCTAAGGTTAGTTTGTGAACTTCTTTGAAGAAGAACCCATTCTATCAGCATCTTAACTGATATATAACAAATATAACTATGAAGTTTGAATGCTTATCATGTACCAGCCATGGGGTATATTATTATTATTATTTATTATTATTTAAATTGTTTTATTGCCACCAGGGTTATTGATGGGGCTTGGTGCTGGTACTATGAATCCACCGCTCTTGGTAGCCATTCTTTTCTCTTTCTATTGTTATGGGATAGGACAGATAGAATTGAGAGAAGTGGTGGAGATAGAGAGGGACAGAGAGAGATAGACTCGTGCAGACCTGCTTTGCCTCTTGTGAAGCATCCTCCTTGTAGGTAGGGAGCAAGCATTCAAACCCTGTCATTGAGTATAGTAACAGTTATGCTCAACCAGGTGCACAACTTCCTGGCCGTGATGTGTATTTTATGATTACATCATTTTATTCTCACAACAACCTTATTAGGTATAGGTTTGTGTTCTTATTTTTTCAGGCAAACAAAGCTCACTTAATATTGTACCCAAATTGCATTCAAGAGACTGGATTTTAATTTCCATCTATCTAATCTAAAAAACTGGACCTCTTATTGCTTAAGAAGGTCAACATGAAAAGAAAGACTATTTATTTATTAGCGAGAGGACCAGAACATTACTTTTTTTTTTTTTGCCTCCAGGGTTATTGCTGGGGCTCAGTGCCTGCACTACAAATCCACTGCTCCTGGAGGCTATGTTTTCCAATTTGTTGCCCTTGTTGTTTATCATTGCTGTTATTATTGTTGTTGTTATTGCTGTCGTTGTTGGCTGGAACAGAGAGAAATGGAGAGAGGAGGGGAAGATAGTGATAGGGAGAGAAAGACACCTGCAGACTTGCTTCACCATCTGTGAAGCGACCCCCCTGCAGGTGGTGAGTCAGGGGCTTGAACTGGAATCCTTACACCAGTCTTTGGCTTCATGCCATGTGCGCTTAACCTGCTGTACTACTGTCCGGCCCCCCAGAACATCACTCTTAATAGGAGAGGAAGAATAGGAATATCACTCTGGCATATGCTATGATAGCAATCAAACTCGTGACCTCATACTTTTTAAGTTAAACACTGTAACCACTGTGACATCTCCTGGGCTGCACCAATTTCCTTCTTAAAAGGTTAAAAAAGTAGTCATCTTTGGAGAGTAGGCTTGGGTAGGAATAATGCACTCTAATTGTAGTCATTATCTTGCAATGAAGTAAAAGAGTTGAGATATGAGACCTGACACTCTAGCATTTCAAATGTGTAAGGTCTCCTTTTAGTTTACATTACTAAAAATTACCTTGGAAATGGAGGCTTTACATTAAAGTTCTTAAGAGTTTCTAAAGTTAGACATATAAACTCTCTACATGTAGAGGAGCCGTGCTCAAGGCTCACTAGAGCATATAAATGAGAAGAAGAAATGAGAGATTCAAGTTAAGGGAAAGAGAAGAAAGCTAAAGCATCATATGAAAAATTATTGGAAGCATATTTCAATAAAAAGAATGGTAAATAGACTTGCTAAAAGGGAACTGAGGACAATGACTAGCTCATTTGGGAACTACTTAGAGGCTACAGCCATAGGCACTCTATAAATATACAATGATGGTGATGATGGTATTCAATAAGCAAAAAGTGCAAGCTAGGGAAAAGTGGTAGAGAAAGTGTTTTAGTTCCATTATATCATAAATCCAGGAGAAAAAATATTCTCTTTTCACATGTCAAGGGTAAAATTATGCCTTGGATTCTCTATTTCATTTGGCATACTTTATTCCCATATAGGAGCATCCTGGAGGGAGTTTATATGAAGACGAAAAAGAAACATAAAAAAAAGAAAACGATGCACAAATAAAGTGCACACATACAATTTACAATGGAAATGTCAACTAATGGAGGCTGAGCGGTAGCGCAGCTATTAATGGCACGAAGCACAAGGACCTGCTTAAAGGATCCCTGCTCAAGTCTCTGGCTCCCCACCTGTAGAGGGATAGCTTCACAGGCGGTGAAGCAGGTCTGCAGGTGTCTATCTTTCTCTCTCCCTCTCTGCCTTCCCCTCTTCTCTCTATTTCTCTCTGTCTTATCCAACAACAGCAACGACAGCAATGGTAACAATAATAACAACAACAATGACAAGGGCAACAAAATGGGAAAAGTGGCCTCCAGGAGCAGTGGATTTGTAGTGCAGGCACAGAGTCCCAGTAATAACCTTGGAGGCAATAAATAAATAAATAAATATCAACTAATAAGACAGTTCATTTGATTTCCCTTGTTCTTGTAGTTTTAGCATAGGCAAAGGTTTCAAGGAAGAAAAAAAAAGAGAAAATAAAGAAGGAAAGAGAGGAAAAAGAATTTCACTTTCTAGACTTGTGTGGCTTCTCACTATAAATGATAGTAAAAGGAACTTGTGAACATTTGATCTGTGCTAAAAATAAATGGATTTCATGATTTCACATGCTTTCATAATAGAATTGACAAGGTGAATTTAGAAAGAGATGAACCCTCTTTATCTAATCACCTTTGTGTCTCATGTTGTGACTTTGGAAAAAGCAGGCCCAGTCTAGGAGCCACTCAGCTGAGACACAACCCACACATAAATAAATGCTTTTCACATGCAGTAGACTCATTTATTCTCACTTAGTACCCAGTGACTGGATGAGATTTTTTTTTTGAAGACCCCAACTAGAATTGCCAGTTTGGAAATAACAGCAATTACTATGCTATGTCCTTCTCAGAAATATTTTTAAAAAAATATTTATTTATTTTTCTTTTTGTTGCCCTTGTGTATTTCATTGTTGTTGTAGTTATGGATGTCATTCGTTGTTGGATAGGACAAAGAGAAATGGAGATAGGAGGGGAAGACAGAGAGGGAGAGAGAAAGACACTTGCAGACCTGCTTCACCACCTGTGGAGGGAATCCCCTGCAGGTGAGGAGCCAGGGGCTCAAATTGGAATCCTTATACCAGTCCTTGTGCTTTGCACCACCTGCACTTAACCTGCTGCGCTACTGCCCAACTCCCTCTTAGAAAGATTTTAAAGTTTTGTGTTTGTGGAATGATTGGAATAAGACATATTAAAATCCAGCCTATTTAGTAGGTACATATTTTGTGCTACGTCTGTGCCTGATACTTTCTCATAACTGCTTTTTTGAATCTTAGCAATGGCAAATATATCTACTGATATATTAAAGTTATAAAAGTGTAATATTAAAATTATGGAATAAGCCATGTTGAAGTTTGTACTTCATCAACATACTAAAAAAGACTCATTGATAGATTTGCTTGAGTTTGTTTGTGGTAGTTATTCCTTGAGAAGGAAGTGGTTTGAATACCCTCTTGTATCAGTATTTAGCTGTATTTCTCTTTGCTTCCTTTTTATATCTAGCTCAGTTATTCTCAAATATTTACTGTCAGTATTGAATACACACAACAATATGAAAATCTACCAGTGATTTAAATGATTTTCGGTGATAAGTTTGAAGATATGTCATGTTTGCCTTAGGTTTTGGCTTCAGAACTAAAGTCCCTCTTTTTAATAGTATGTTTGTGTATAGGCTATTTTGATTTTTTTTTTAACTTTCAAACTTTTATTTATTTATTTTTTATTTAAGAAAGGATAAACTAACAAAACCATAGGGTAGGAGGGGGTACAACTCCACACAATTCCCACCACCCAATCTCCATATCCCACCCCATCCCCTGATAGCTTTCCCATTCTCTATCCCTCTGGGAGCATGGACCCAGGGTCATTGTGGGTTGTAGAAGGTGGAAGGTCTGGCTTCTGTAATTGCTTCCCCTCTGAACATGGGCATTCCTGGTCTGTCCATACTCCCAATCTGCCTCTCTCTTTCCCTAGTAAGGTGTGTCTCTGGGGAAGCAGAGCTCTAGGACACATTGGTGGGGTCTTCAGTCCAGGGAAGCCTGGCCAGCATCCTGATGACATCTGGAACCAGGAGACTGAAAAGAGAGTTAACATACAAAGCCAAACAAATTGTTGAGCAATCATGGACCCAAAGCTTGGAATAGTGGAGAGGAAGTGTTAAGGAGGTACTCACTGCAAACTCTAGTGTACTTCTGCTTTCAGGTATATATTTTGCAGTAGTTTATGGATACGTGTGAACATATGCTCTCTCTCACAGAAACTGGTGTATATCTAGGTTTTAGAACTTTGTTAGAAAGTGAACCACCTGAGATGGAATTAGAGTACACTATGAAAGGAAAGGTCTCACCCAAGTAATGAAGCTGAACTTGATATGCGGACTCTCTCAAAAGCCTAGACCAAGTAGATCAGAAGCAACCAATAGCACAGCTATATACAAGATACTGGCTACTGTACAGCAAACCCTATCAAAAGGACTTTTCAAAGTTAACCCAATTACCATATAATGTGATGATAACATTAACTATCCATTGTCTTTTTGAACCCTAAGACAGCACGAACCTCACATCTCCACTATAGAGCCTCTATTTCCCCCAGTCCTGGAACCCTTGGATAGGGCCCACTTTCCCGTATGCCTCTCCCAATCCATATCAAATAATATTGCATCTGCCAATCACAACCTAATCAATGTGATTGCCACCTCAACATGCTTCACTTCAGACTGTGTCCAGAGACTTCACGTGTGGAATGACAACCCTTCAGCTATTTTGATTTTTTAATGCCTTGGATTTTATTATTATTTATGGTGATGGGAATTGTGTGGAGTTGTACCCATCATCCTATGTTTTTTGTCAGTGTTTCATTTTTATAAATACAATTTTTTAAAAAAGTTTACAATATGATTGTTGACATACTGTAAAATTTCTCATCATGGGATAGTTGTCTGC
Organism: Erinaceus europaeus; assembly: GCF_950295315.1. Classification (NCBI taxonomy): domain Eukaryota; kingdom Metazoa; phylum Chordata; class Mammalia; order Eulipotyphla; family Erinaceidae; genus Erinaceus; species Erinaceus europaeus. The sequence goes on from NC_080173.1 coordinate 29,103,875, forward strand.
AGATCATTCTCACCCCTAATTTAAGTCTTTTTGCACCATCATGCATCAAGAACCCGACAGTCCTCTCTACCTACTCCCTTCTGCTTTTTTCCAGAGTCTTGTTTTGCTTTAATACCCCACACCTAGTGTAATTTTATTTTATTTTTCTTCCTGACTTGTGAGTTTGAGTGGTTTCTGCCTATCTCTTTTTGGCTTCTCTCATCCAACATGATTCCTTCAAGTTCCATTCAAGATGAGGCAAAGAAGATGAGTTCATCAATTTTACCACTGAGTAGTACTGCACTGTGTGCACTCAACTTCCTTAGCCACTCATCTATAAATGGGCATCTGGGTTGCTTTAAGTTTGGGCTATTGTGAGTTGTGCTGCTATGAATATATATACATATATACATAGATCTCTTTGGTTTTTATTTCCTTTGTACAAATCCATAGGAGAGAAATCTCCAGATTGTTTCCCACAAGGGCTGGACAAATTAGCATTCCTATTAGCAGTGTTAGTAAAGAGTTCTTTTTCCCTCATATCCTCTCCAAAATTTGCTGAATTTTATGACATGTAAATTTTATGCATGTAAAGTAATACTTCATTGTTGTTTTTTATATTGTATTGTATTTAAATGTTTCTGACAATCAGTAACTCTGAGAATCTTTTTGCATATGTCTGTTGGCCCTCTGGATTTCTTCTTTAGTAACATTTCTGTTCATATCCTCACACCATATTTTTTAAATTTTTATTAATAAAATAAGAATATTGACAAGACTATAGGATAAAAGTGATACATTTCCACACAATGCCCTCCCCCAGACCTCCATATCCAATCCCCTCCCTTGATAGCTTCCCTATTCTTTATCCTTCTGGGAGTATGGACCCAGGATCATTGTGGGGTGCAGAAAGTGGGAGGTCTGGCTTCTGTAATTGTTTCTCCACTGGACATGGGCATTGGCAGGTTGATCCATATTCCCAGCCTGTCTCTCTCTTTCCTTAGTGGGCATGGATCTGGGAAGATGGGGCTCCAAGACTCATGGTGGGGTCCTCTGCCCAAGGAAGTCAGATTGGCACCATGGTATCATCTGGAAACTGGAGGCTAAAAAATAGTTAATATATATATAAAGCGGAACAAATTGTTGACTGATCATGAACTTAAAGGTAAGAATATTGCAGATGAAGATTTGAGGTCTCTGTTTTGGAAAAAGCTAGGTGGTCTGTTTTAGGCATATTCAAGGGGTCCATGACTTTACCAGTTTTTACCTGAGCCTGACATCTAATATGCAGGTAGACCCAGGTTATTGTCTGGGAAGATGGTGTCATAGTTGGAAAAAGGTTGATCCATACTCCCAGCCTGTCTCTCTCTTTCCCTAGTGGGCTAGGGAAAAAGGACTAGAAAGCTGGATCTGGGAAGAGGGTAGCTCCCAAATATTGCAATAGTAAATAAATATTGTTAACAGTAAACCCCATCGATATGATCTGGGGCCCATATTCAGCATTGTTTGGGCTTGATTATTGTTGTTATTGTTTATGAGATCTTTATGCATTTCAGTTATTAGTACTTTTTCTGGTATATGTTGTTTAAAGATTTTCTCCCATTATTAGGGTGGCCGTTGTTGCCACATTTACACAGAGAGCAATTCTGGAGCTGCTAAGTAGTTAGCATCTTGGGTCTTCCACCAAAAAAAGCAGAATTTTGAGTTAAAACTGCTCAAGTTATGGGGGTTGGGCAGAAGGGCAGCGGGTTAAGCACACATGGCACAAAGCACAAGGACTGGAATAAGGATCCCTGTTCAAGACCCCAGCTCCCCACCTGCAGGGGGTAGCTTCACAAGTTGTGAAGCATGTCTGCAGGTGTCTACTGTTCTCTCTCCCTCTCTGTCTTCCCCTCCTCTCTCAATTTCTCTCTGTCCCATCCAACAACAACAGCAAAGGCAACAAAAACGGGAAAAAAAAAGCCTCCAGGAGCAGTGGATTCGTAGTGCAGGTAAGGAGCCCAGCAATAACCCTGGAGGTAAATAAATAAATAAATAAATAAATAAAAATAAAATAAGAACTGTCATAGTTATTATTTAGTACAAATTAGATTTTTGAGGAGAAAACCAATATTATTTTCTTCCCTATAAGAGGTATAATATCATGCTTATAATTTTTCTTTATAACTTTTAGACTCATTGCTAGTAATAAAACTGTATTACTCTATACATTAACCTTATTCCAAGTATATCTTTTATATATTTTATTTATGTATTGAATATATATAGAGCGAAATCAAAAGGGAAGGGGGAGATAGAGGAGGGAGAGAGAAAGACTCCTGCAGCACTGCTTCACCATTTTCAAAATTTCACCCCCTGTGGATATAGGGACCAAAGGCTTGAACCCAATTCCTTGCACATAGTAACATGTGTGCTCAACCAGGGGCACCACCACCTCGCCTCCCAGTATGTAGTAATCATAGTGACATTAATAGATACACATACTTATTTATTATTACTCATGTTATTTTTTAGATTGTCCTGGATGACTTACATAGATATTAAGTGATAGAATTTAATTTAAAGATGACTCAGAACTCTTTGAAATTTCTGATATGATCAAGTTGCTTCTGGTGTGTATTAAGGAGATTTAAAAGAGCCAAAGTACACTTCCAGAGATGGGGCTACAGAGCAGTAGCAGCTGTGTTTCTCTCCTCTCCTCTCCTCTCCTCTCCTCTCCTCTCCTCTCCTCTCCTCTCCTCTCCTCTCCCAGGTCAACTAGGAATACCAAAGGAGACCACCTGGGACAGCAAAAGACAGTACTCAGGAACCCACCAGATCACTGGTGAGTGCAAACACATGTGGCTCTTGGACAGAGAGTAGCCCAGGGAGAGATTAAGTGACTGGTAATAGTCTAGCAGTATATAAGTTGAGACACCATGTCCAGTCTGTTTCACCAACAAAAAGACAGCAGAAGGGAGGAAAGGACTCTCCTAAGACTCACCAAATGCAACTGTGAATTGCACTCAGAATCAGTGGCAGGGAGGCCTTGTGCTAACAACAGAGGACATAGAACTAATCAGGAAACCCAGGAGAAGATCTATACATCAGTGGCCTATCAGTGGGGATGTGAGAGTCTTTTTGCATAACCACTGGATTATCTCTGCCCCACCATGCTTTATCTCTTGGTAGGGAGTCAATGATTAAGCTAAGAAACCTACTTATAGTTTAAAAGCCCTCAGGCTCTCATAGCCTACAGGGAAGAAAAAGAACAAAAAAGGCTTTTAAGCAATTGAGCTCCAATTCAGGGATTCAAATAATATTGAAACAATGGTCAACTTCCACAACTGTGAACCCTTTAATTACCTTACTTAGACACAAGTCAATCCAGGCAAAAGTGTTTAGTAATTTGAAAAGTACTGAGAGGGGGACTTCATAAGATACTATATAAAATGGTTAAGCCAAAAAGAAGAAATATTGGAGAAATGAACCAGGACAAGAGTACAGCTAGAAACCCCCCAAAGGTTGAAGCACAAAATAATGAGGTCAACATCCAAACAATAGTTAAGGAAATAATCACAGAAGTGAGTAAAGAGTTTGAAGGAATTATCATCAGAAATGTAGAAACAAAAAATGAGACTCTGGAAGAAAACACTAATTATCTCAAGGTTATTAGAGAGCTGAAGTGAAAATATCTGAGCGAAGAACACAACTAGCACAACAAGCTAAAAAAGTATCAGAACAGGGTAACAAAAGAGATGAACTCCAAAAAACAGTAGAGAGGAGAAAGAATAGAATAAATGAGGCTTAAGACAAAATTAGCAAGATCTAGTGTGAGTTGGAGACAACTAGAAATTAAGAGATCTCAAAAAGAGATTAAGAGATACTGAAAACAACAACAGAGACCTATGGGATGACTTCAAAAGAAATAATGTACGCATTATTGGCTTACCAGAGGAATACAGAGAAGGAGGGGAAGAAAGCATTCTTCAGGACATAATAGCTGAGAACTTCTCTAGTCTAGACAACATCAAAGACATAAAGGTTCAAGAAGCCCAGAGGGTCCCAAACAGAATCAACACAGACTTAATGACACCAAGACACATCATATTTAGAATGGAAAGGAATAAGGATAAAGAAAGGATCCTGAAGGCTGCAAGAGAAAAACAAAGAGTCATCTACAGAGGAAAACCCATAATTATCAGCAGACATCTCCACACAAACACTATAGGCCTGAAGAGAATGGCAAGATATCTATCGAGTGCTCAATGAGAAAGGCTTTCGGCCAAGACTACTGTATCCTGCTAGACTGTCCTTCAGACTTGACGGAGGCATAAAAACCTTCACAGACAAGCATCAGTTGAAAGAATCAACTATCACTAAGCATGCCCTGAAAGAAGTTATGGAAGGTCTCCTATAAACAGGCAGACCAACATAAAAAGGCAATCTATCAGAACACTCTAAAAATCTACAAGAATGGCGTTAAAATACCTTCAATCTTTGATATTGATAAATGTCAATGGCCTGAATTCACGTATTAAAAGGTACAGATGGATCAGAAAACACAACCCAACAATATGCTGTCTACAGGAAAAAACCTAACTCAACAAAGCAAATGCAGACTCAAAGTGAAAGGATGGAAAACTATCATACAGGCAAATGACACACAAAAAAGGGTAGGAACAACTATTCTCATATCTGACATGATAGACTTTAAAATAAATAAAATTGAAAAAGATAGAAATGGACACTACTTAATGCTCAGAGGATCAGTCAATCAAGAGGACATAACATTAACATCTATGCACCCAAAGAGAAGCCATGTAAACACATCAAACATCTACTGAAAGAGCTACAGCAATATATTAACAGCAATGCAGTCATAATAGGGGACATCAACACCCCACTCTGTCGACTTGACACATCATCCAGGCAGAAAGTCCACAAGATATGAGGGAGCTAAATGAGTTGATAGATAAACTAGAACTAATGGTCATTTTTCAGTCATTCACCCCAAGAAACTGGAATACACATTCTACTCAAGTCCACGTGGGTCATTCTCAAGGATAGATCATAAGTTAGGCCACAAAGACAACAGCAGCAAATTCAAGAGCACTGAAATCACCCCAACCATCTTCTCAGACCACAGTGGAATTAAACTAACACTTAAAAATCAACAAAAGATTAGTAATAGTCCCAAATGTGGAAGCTCAACAGTACACTACTTAACAACTACTGGGTCAAAGAGGAAATAAAGGAAGAAATAAAAATGTTTCAAGAGTTCAATGAAAATGAAGACACAACTATCAAAATATTTGGGACACAGCTAATGCAGTACTGAGAGGGAAGTTCATAGACATACAAGCACACATTAGAAAATAAGAAAAAGCACAAATAAACAGCCTGATTGCACATCTTAAAAAATAGGAGAAGAAGAACAGAGGAACCCTAAAGCAACCAGAAGGACAGAAATCACTAAAGTTAGGGCATAAATAAATAAAATTGAAAATAAGAAAACCATACAAATGATCAACGAAAGTAAATGTTGGTTCTTCGCAAGAGTGAACAATATCGACAAACCTTTAGCCAGATTCACAAAAGAAAAAAGGGAGAAGACCTAAATAAATCAGATCATAAACGAAAGAGAAGGTATCACAACAGATACCAAAGAAATTCAGCATATCATGTGGAACTTCTATGAACAACTATATTTCACCAAGCTATAGAACCTGGAAGAAATGGACAATTTCCTATATACCTACCAACTTCCAAAACTAAGTAAAGAGGAACTAGATAACATGAACAGGCCCATCAAAGCTAATGAAATTGAAATAGTTATCAAAAACCTTCCCAAAAATAAAAGTCCTGGACCAGATGGTTTTACAAATGAATTCTACAAAACCTTCAAAGAAGAACTAATACCTCTACTTTTAAAAGTCTTCCAGAAGATTGAAGACACAGGAATTCTCCCTTCCAGCTTCTATGAAGCCAACATCACTTTGATACCAAAAGCAGACAGGTATACATTCAAAAAAAGGAAACTACAGACCGATATCTCTGATGAACATAGATGCTAAAATATTGAACAAAATCCTAACCAGCTGGATACAGTAGTCTATTAAAAAGATTCATCATGACCAAGTAGGGTTTATCTCAGGGATGCAAGGTTGGTTTAATATACGTAAGTCAATCAATGTGATCAACCACATCAATAAAAGCAAGACCAAAAACGACATGGTCATATCAATAGACTAGATAAAGCCTTCAACAAAATACAACATCCCTTTATGATCAAAACACTACAAAAATGGAAATAGATGGAAAATTCCTGAAGACAGTGGAGCCTATATATAGCAAACCTACATCCAATGGTGAAAAGCTGGAAGCATTTCCCCTCAGATCAGGTACTAGACAGGGATGCCCACTATCATCACTATTCAACATAGTGTTGGAAGTTCTTGCCATAGCAATCAGTCAGGAGCAAGGAATTCAAGGGATGCAGATTGGAAGAGAAGAAGTCAAATTTTCCCTGTTTGCAGATTACATTATAGTATACACAGAAAAACCTAAGGAATCCAGCAAGAAGCTTTTGGAAATCATCATGTAATGCAGTAAGGTGTCAAGCTACAAAATTAACATACAAAAGTGAGTGGCATTCCTCTTTGCAAACACTAAGTTAGAAGAAGTTGAAATCCAGAGATCAATTCCTTTTACTATAGCAACAAAAACAATAAAATATCTAGGAATAAACCTAACCAAAGAAGTGAAAGACTTGTATACTGAAAATTATGAGTCACTACTAAAGGAAATAGAAAAAGACACAAAAAAGTGGAATGATATTCCATGTTCATCGGTTGGAAGAATTAACATCATCAAAATGAATATACTACCCAGAGCCATATACAAATTTATTGCTATCCCCATCAAGATCCCAACCACATTTCTTAGGAGAATAGAAAAAATGCTACAAATGTTTATCTGGAACCAGAAAAGACCTAGAATTGCCAAAACAATCTTGAGAAGAAAGAACAGAACTGGAGGTATAACACTCCCAGATCTCAAATTGTAGTATAGAGCCATTGTCATCAAAACTACTTGTTACTGGAACATGAATAGTCACACTGACCAGTGGAATAGAATTGAGAACCCAGAAGTAAGCCCCCATACCTATGGACATATAATCTTTGACAAAGGTACCCAGACCATTAAATAGGTAAGGCAGAGTCTCTTCAAGAAATAGGGTAGGAAAAAATGGGTTGAAACAGGCAGAAGAATGAAACTGAACCACTACATTTCACTAAATATAAAAGTAAATTCCAAGTGGATCAAGGACTTGGATGTTAGACCAGAAACTATCAGATAATCAGAGGAAAGTATTGGTAAGACCCTTTTCTGAATAAATTTTAAAGACATCTTCAATTAAACTATTTCAATTATGAAGAAGACTAAGGCAAGCATAAACCTATGGGACTACATCAAATTAAAAAGCTTCTTCACAGCAAAAGAAACCACTACCCAAACAGAAGACCCCTCACAGAATGGGAGAAGCTCTTTATATGCCATACATCAGACAAGAGTCTAATAACCAAAATATATAAAGAGGTTGCCAAAGTCAACAACAAGAAAACAAATAACCCCATCCAAAATTGGGGAGAGGATATGGACAGAATATTCACCACAGAAGAGATCCCAAAAGCCGTGAAACACATGAAAAATTGCTCCAAGTCTTTGATTGTCAGAGAAATGCAAATAAAGACAACAATGAGATATCACTTCACTCCTGTAAGAATGTCATACATCAGAAAAGGTAACAGCAGCAAATGCTGGAGAGGGTGTGGGGTCAAAGGAACCCTCCTGCACTACTGGTGGGAATGTCAATTGGTCCAACCTCTGTGGAGAACAGTCTGGAGAAATCTCAGAAGGCTAGAAATGGACCTACCTTATGATCCTATAATTCCCCCCCCTGGGGATATATCCTAGGAACCCAACACACCCATCGAGAAAGATCTTTTTACACTTATGTTCTTAGCAGCACAATTTGTAATAGCCAAAACCTGGAAGCAACCCAGTTGTCCAACAACAGATGAGTGGCTGAGCAAGTTGTGGTATATATACACAATGGAATACTACACAGATATAAAATATGTATATATATATCTCATTAAAAATTAAACAAAATATCTTAAAAGACTGAAGATTAGAGTTTTCTCCTTTTATTTGCACCCAATTTCCCCGTTTTGTGTTTACTAGCATTCATATACTTCTATATCACACACACACATACACACACACACACACACACACACACACACAGATACACACAAAACCAAAATAAGCAAGCAAACAAAAAAACCGCCACATTTCTACTAGGTATTTTGTAAAATGAAAGACTAAAATACATTATTTTATGTAGAAATAAAATCTTTGGTATTTTAATATTCTAGTAAATTTTGTCTTTACCAGACATAAAATATTGACTAAATGCAATATTTATTAAATTCATTATTAATAACAAGCTGAGAATTGCAAATACCTCTGAAAATAATCTTCATGTTTAGAGTGAATTTAACAAATAGAAGAAATAGAAGCCCAAAAGAATGGAATTCATTAACTTAGGACAAATGCAGAGTAGAGTGTTAGCGAAAATCCAACAGATCAAAAAATTGTAATGTAATGTGAACAAATATGCACCCTTGGGGAAAAATGATTAGGAGGTCACAGAAGACATTGAATAATAGAGCAGCTATGTATCTCTAATGAAGATCAAGTTGAAATCAGAAATATCGTAAGAAAAATAGTACAAATTTTTTCCTTTCTTACTCAGAAAGAAATTATCCAGTTTTTTATACTGATCTTATAGGCCTTAGGACAATTTTAACTAAGTTTGATTAAACAGATTTAAAAAGAAACAAGCTAATGTGTGATTTTTTTTTAAAGAAGATAGTAACTAATAGTTTTTTTATTTGTGCTATTAAGAAATAACTGATGTTTATGGTAGTGAGGCATATTTGTTTAACTATTGCAAAAAATATCACAGGAAATGAATATGGTATGAAACACTTATAAATGAACAATACAATGAATCATATTCTGGGGAAGTTTCTATACATCCTCTTCATCTTTGGACTCTTATAACTATGTAGGTCAGGATAAGAAATGCTAGATTTATGAAAATAGTTCATTTTTGTACCTTTTTAGTCAATAATTTTTAAAAATAAAAAAGTCTATTCCTCACGATAGTGCAGAATGCCTCTACTTCTCTTTATGGCTAGAATCCATATTGCCATAGTCAAAGTTACCCAACAAACATACTCTAACTCTTACATTATTTGAAATAAATAGTATATTTAAAAAATGTATTTCCAGTGTTAGAGAGATAGATTAGCAGGAGTACATGCATTACTGAGGTTCTAGTGTATATCCCCTGCAACTCACATGCCAGGGCTGAGCAGTGATTTGACCTATCTCACTCTAATTCGTTTAAATGAGTATTCAAAACAAATACAAACATATGTTTATCTATGCTTTTTATTTTATTTATATTTTTGTCCTCAAAAACCTGAGGTTTTGTGAGGTCTTACTGTGGGAAGGCCAACTTTTTCAGATAGAATGGCACCACTGCGCCCACGTTTTCTTTAGTGCAGCGGTGGATGGCCTAGATATGGGTCTTACACATGACAGAGGAAGTGTACTATCCAAGTGAGCTATACATGCTAATGCTATCAATGTTCTTTTTTTTTTTTTTTTTGCCACCAGTTTTAAGGCTGTGGTTTGGTGCCAGCACTAAGAATCCACTGCTCCCTGAAGTCATTTTTTTCCTTTTATTTTTTCCCCTATTTTTATTAGACAGGACATGTAGAAATTGAGAGAAGATGGGAGATATAGAGAAGGGGGAAGTAAAAGGACACTTGGGAGTCGGGCGGTAGCACAGCGGTTTAAGCACAGGTGGCGCAAAGCACAAGGACCAGAGTAAGGAACCAGGTTCGAGCCCCTGGCTCCCCATGTACAGGGAAGTCGCTTCACAAGTGGTGAAGCAGGTCTTCAGGTGTCTGTCTTTCTCTCCCACTCTGTCTTCCCCATCTCTCTCCATTTCTCTCTGCCCTATCCAACAACGACATCAATAACAACAACAATGAAAAACAACAAGTGCAACAAAAAAGGAAAAATAAAATAAAACATAAAAAATTATTTAAAAAAAAGAAAGAAAGAAAAAGGGGCATTTCAGACCTGATTCAGGTGAGGAGCAAGGGCTCCAACCCAAGTCCTTGAGCATGGTAATTTGTGTGCTCAACCATGTGTTCCACTGCCCAGCTCTTCCCCCATACCCCCCAACAATATGTGCTTTTTAAAAAGCAAGACAAAACACCATTTCTTCTTTTTAATAACTAGGAGAGTATAGATACTTTCCCCAGTATGTTATGATTGACATAGCCTGTAAAACTAACCTCATGTCTTAGAAATAATCCACAATAGAGTACTCTATCCCAGAATCCTAGTAAATTCTATCACATTTCTTGGATGAAAAGGATGATTATTAATTCTTTGTTGTTTACCATGGTAAACTTGTGTTTTTCATTAACATAGAAAAGAACATTCATGATTGACTTGTCTTTGTTTTATTTCAGAAAATTAAGTTTTCAAGAAATTAGGTACGGTCCATTTGAGGAAGTAACATTTACTACTAACAAGATTTCTAGTTATCCCTAGATATCTAGGTATTACTATGTTCATCATTTGAATTTCGATTTGTACCAAGAGTGCTCAGACTGTTCAAAATCAAGCACTGCAAAAACTCATAGGCTGAAGGAACATTCTTGTAGTTTCTTTATAAAGTGCTATTTTAGTCAAAAGTACAGAATGATGACTGTCTCTAGGTGGCAGTTGCAAGAAACTATTTATAGTGATGAAGTTGCTCCTGATTATGCTTTCATTTAATGTTATTCTATAGAATAGATTTGTACTTTGATATTGCTCCAAAATAATAAGGTGCTTGTTTCATTGTTCCTTCAGTGTGTCAAGTAAGAAAGAAAGAAAGAATGAAAGTGAGAAGGAAAGAAAGAAAGATGAATCTACCTTATGATTTTCCACCCTCTGGAACCACATAGGTATTTCTTTTCTAGGCCCATTTCATCCTAAATCTAAGAGGATTCTATCTTGTTTCCCTTTACAGTGAGAGGCATCCAATCAAGTTACTCATTTCATTGCATGGAAAGGTTTAAAATTACATTTCCAAGTATATTATAAACTGTATTCACTTCCACCTTGACTTTCTGCTGGCAGACCTAATGCTCAGCCTGGCTTTAGTATGCCTGACTGCACTCAAATGAAAGTCTTTGGTGCATAGGATAGTATTCCTAGATCTTACCCATCTGGAGTAATGAGAATGCTGAATTCTTATTAGGACTGCTGATACTTTAAAGAGGTACATTAAGGTGTTTTCCTAGCTGGAATGATTATCAGTATTATAGTGATGATTCTCTGATTCGAAACTCTTATATTTCCTGAAAAAGCTTATAGATGGGATAAGCTTTCAGACATTGTGCCCTGTTAATCTGGGTTTTTATTCTTTCATCTCATGTAGACTCTCATTTTTCTAAAAGATCTGTATTTTTTGACTAGCAAGGTAAAACATAAATAAAACACATTTGATTTCTCTAGATGAATTAATAAACATAAATACATTTCTAATTATCTATTTGAATATCAAACACTTCATATATACTTTGAGAAGAAGCCTATGAATGTCTTTGGAGGGCTTCTTGATAAACAAACTAAGAAACTTCTCATGAGAGGAAGTGTAAGCAATGTGTGAATGAATGATCCCAATTTGGCAGTCATTTGGACCAAGCCAGAAGTCACACTGAATTACTTTTTCTACTGAGAGATCAATACTGTCTAGACATGGTCTCATTATGACTTTGTATTGACTAAATCAGACTGGGTCAACAGTATGGCTGAGATTCCTGTAATCTTTCCCTCTATTGAGATATTTCTGTGGTCTATATTACAAGAACTCCAGATTCACTAGTATCAAACTGGTGTATTGCAGTATGATCCCACTCAACTGTAGTATCCTTGAAGAAAGGATATGCTGAGTTTTGAGTTTTGTTTATTTATTTGTTTGTTAAGATCCTGCACCCTAAAAATTCTGGGAGATATTTCCTAGGATTTATGCATATGTTTGGTGATGATTGGATAGTACGTGAGAGAAACCTAATTTAAATTCTCTGGGGTTTCTGAAACATGAAACCAGAAAAAGTTATTTGACTCATATCTAAAGATCTCAGCCCATCCCTAAAGAAAGCAGATATTTTCCTTAACTACAGTCTCCTCATTAGTTACTGGAATGGTATCTTAATGTATGAAAGTGTCATTTATTCATGTTTTTAATATTCATTAGTCTTTTCATATATATTAAATTTTCACCTAAATATAACTCCTAGTTAAGGAAATATATGATTTCTCACCTAGGATCAGAACTTAAAAATCGTGTCTTCTTCCTATTCAAACTCCTGACTGTACTGCTCTGCATGGAATCTTAAAGCCTTCCTTTGTGACAATTTGCTAGCATTTTGTAAGAGAGTGAAGCAATGTCTGAGCCACTAGAGGCCAGAGGTTGCCAGACCAAGTTTCCAACAGCGGAATAAATGTCTGTTATTTATCTAGCAACTTTACTTGTAACCTTGGGAGTGATGAACATAGACATTGAAAAATAATACTGATTATACAAAAGAATGTGCATGATGACAGATCTGTTTCTGGGAATTTAAGTGTTCTAGCAGATTAGCATTATTGATCGTTCTCTCTCCTCATAGTCTACCAATAATCTTGGAATCCTGAAACTATTATTCTCACATGTCTAATGTAATTACCAAAATAAAGAATAATCTAATTAAAGCACAAGAAGGATGTATTCTAATTAATTATGTTAATATGCAAGCATGTAGTTACTTTTCAACATGAATTTAGATACTAGATTGGCAGTCTGTCCTTTATTCTCATGATCTTAGCATCCATTTCTTATAAATAAGACAACTTATAGTAGGATAGTTAAATATTCACTAATCTGGTGAATTGTTAAGAAAATCTGAAGTTCCAGGGAGAGAGATAGATCATTCAGTCCAGTGTATACTTTACTATGTGTGAGGACTGGGGTTTGAGCCCCTGACATCACATGGGCCCACCATCAACATCACCAATGAAAAGCTCCATAAATAGTGGAGCAGTGTTCTGGTGTCTCTTCTCCCTTGCTTTCTCTCTGAAATTAAAAAGTGGGGAGGGAACAAGTGAGTTCACTGAGAGTGGAGGAATTAGACAAGTGCTGCACTTGGGGGAGATAGAGGAAGAGAGAGAAATAGAGAGAGGAGTGATACCACTTAAGTTTCTATATAGTAGATATGGATGATGAAATGATTTTTTGGTTCTTTCTACAAAATAATACACTAGGGGCTGGGTGGTGGTACACCTGGTTAGGCATACATTTTACAATATGCAAAGCCCAAAGTTCAAGCCCCAGTCCTCACCTGAAGAGGGAAAGCTTCTCAAGTGGTGAAGCAGCGTTGCAGGTATCTTTATCCCTCTCTATCTCCTTTTTCCGTCTTGATTTCTCTCTGTCTCTATCCAATAAAAAATAAATATTAAAATAATGAAAAAACAGGGGCCAGGTGGTAACACAGTGGGTTAAGTGCACATGGCACAAAGGCAAGGACCAGCTCAAGGATCCTGGTTTGAGACTCCGGCTCCCCACCTGCAGCGGCGTCGCTTCACAAGCGGTGAAGCAGGTATGCAGGTGTCCATCTTTCTCCCCCTCTCTCTATCTTGACATCCTCTCTCAATTTCTCTCTGTCCTATCCAACAACAATGACAGCAACAACAACGACAATAATAATAATAACAACAAGGGCAACAAAAGGGAAAAAATAGGCTTCAGAAGCAGTGGATTTATAGTGCAGGCACCAAGCCCCAGCAATAATCCTGGAGATAAATAAAACGAAATGAAGTAAAATAATAGACAAACAACCAAAGTAAAGACCAGGAGTCTAAAGTAAAAATTAGGAACAGGTTACTATAATAAATGTAATTGACTTTTCAAGATTTAAAGATATTCACAACTGTGGTGCTACATGATACTGTGATATTAACTCATGTAATTATATTGGTTAATTTTAGGCACATTCATAAATACATGCCATATATGTATATTGCATGTATGAGATGGTACCTTTAGTTAAAGACATGGCATAAAAAGCACAAAGATTCAGGGCATCACTCCTCTTAGGTCTTATGTTTTTAACAGAGATATCCAATCTCCCTCTTATTAAAAAGTAATTTAGACATAATTTGTTACATAAATGTATAAGAATAGGCCTCAAAATACTGTGGACAAAGATATCAAGGTTATGAGAAGACATACAAGTCATGCACAGAATAAAATGAACACAGCAACTTCAAATAAACTGTCACTGTCTATATAGCAGAAGAAAATAAATTCCCATGTTGATTTGTATCCTTGACATGGCAACATTTGAAATTTCATCAGTAGCCATCAGATGGGATGGGAATTCAGTAGTTATCAAGCTTGGAAAGTATTTCTGGAAGGGACATTTTTCTCACAAGTTAGGGACTTTATGGGAATGATTTTCAACTCATGAAGAATTTTCATGCAAATTGTCAAGTTCCATAAGGAATATATAACTGAAACACATGCAGATTCTAATTTGTCCCTATAGAATAAACTTATTTTAGAATTATAGCCACAGAGATAAGACAGACACATCATAAATTAAATGAGGCTAAAAAAATAGTAATTTCAATGGAATATAAGTGTCTCCCTACTCTGAAAAGCCTAGAAATTAAAAAGTTGCTGACTTTTGGCTCCTTTCCTCCTTGTTTGTATGTTATAACTCACATCATTTTCAGTGGACACTGATAGGTTCTTCTTCACTTTTAAAGAAATTTAACGGGTGGGGGTGACAGCATAATGGTTATGCAAACAGACTCTCATGCCTGAGGCTCCTAAGTCCCAGGTTCAATCCCCTACACCACCATAAGCCAGAGCTGAGCAGTACTCTGGTGTTTGTTTCTCTGTGTGTCTCTCTCTCTGCATCTCTCTCAAAAATAAAAAAATTAATAAAAAAAACTAAAAAAGAAAAAAAAAGAAATTTAACATTTCTGTTAAGACTCTAGAACTGTCTTTTTTAAAGGCCAAATGCTAGAGAGTACCTGGTGGAAGAAGGCTTACTGCCAGATGTAAATGCGATCAAGTATCCAAATTTGGTCACAACTTTCTCCAAAGCAGAGGTGATATCTGCCTCTAGAGAAAGTATGAATTTTGTGGTTCTATTTTTTCCTCTTATTCAGTATTTTCTATTGTACTAAAATATAAATAACATAAAGATGGTTATCTTAATGATTAGATTTTTTTTTTATTAGAGAAAACAAATGTAAAACAGTGGTGCACTATCCATGGACCTCAATTTGTTTTGTCTCCATTGGTCATTTATGTTGTTGCACATATTGAACCCGTGGTTCAATAAATCCTCTTCCAATGAATGGTTCATTGGTAGAGGATTTATGTATGTAGTATAAATCCTCTACCAATGAACCATCTATCTAGCCCCATTTTAACTATTTTAGCATGCAATTCAGTAGTGTTAAGTATGAAATTTCTTTCTAATTGGTGAAATAAAAGAAAATATGGCAGGCTTTACAAGACTCATACTATTAAATAGAGAACTTGAATTCTCCTTTTATTTCTACTGTTTCTGAAATATATTTTTCAAAAAAGTATGTTGCCAGGTATAATCAGTGATACTCACTAATTTAAAAGCATAAGAGTCTAGATTCAGTTCTAGAACAGACTGTTACTGCTCATGGCAGGTGGGAAGTGTATGTGGGTTTGGGAAGGGTCAGCATGATTAATAGGGGTAGAGAAGTAGAGCAGTTCTGTCTCTGAGGTCCCATTGGCATTTCTGAATCTCAGAGTGTGAACTTGACAGGTGCTGCATAAATCTATTATTTTTCTCTTAGCCACCAGCACTGGAAAATTTTCATTTAGTAAATAATGCAAAATATACATTATGTAATGTTAATGTTTTGACAAAAACTGACAAAAGCCAGGAAATTCAAAGCTACAGGAGGGTTGAAACACTTTGCTTAATGTGCTGTCATCTAGCCATAATCTTATTCCATGCTGCTTCAGTCATTGATCACAGAGACACCAAAATCATTTCACAGGCAGGACTTAGCATGTTTAAAATGGAATTCAGTAGGCAGGCACTCAGTTAAATCTTCTGCTTTTATTGACAATTAGATCAGTACATCAACTACATTTTGGTACACACCTCTTATCTTATGGTTTTGTCTGTGTTTCCTTTTTATTAATAAATTTAAAAAAAATAATTCATTGGAAATCCTTTTTTAAGGATGTGATAGCAATGATTGCTGTTTAAATATTATATTTACTTTTCATCTAATTGGAAATTCCCTGTAGTAGTTAGGATAAAGTTTAAACTCCATAGAAAAGGGTTAGTGTCTACAACATCTTTTCCTTACCTTCTTTTCACTCATTTTTCCCTTGTTGCTACAGGTATTCTATATTGTAATTGGATATTAGTTGATACTATTTCCCCAAAATATGTCAACTCCTTCACTTTTCCCAAGCCTTTTGCATACATTTCTCATTCTTCTTGGAAGTTTCCTTTAGTTTCCTGCTTTCAGAATCCATCTTATATATCTTCTCTGTTATATATCTGATGATTCTTTAAATACAACTGCTAACTTTGTGTGTTAGCACTGTGATCACTGTATGCCTGCATTCTTATGCTTAGACACACTTACTAATACCATTTATTTTCTTTCATATATATTTATTTATTCCCTTTTGTTGCCCTTGTTGTTCTATTGTTGTAGTTATTATTGTTTTCGTTGTTGTTGGATAGGACAGAGAGTAATGGAGAGAGGAGGGGAAGACAGAGAGGGGGAGAGAAAGAAAGATAGACACCTGCAGACCTGCTTCACCGCCTGCGAAGTGACTCCCCTGCATGTGGGGAGCCAGGGCTTGAACCAGGATCCTTATGTCCTTGTGCTTTGTGCCACATGCACTTAACCTGCTGCACTACTGCTCGACTCCCTTAAGCTTTTCTCTCTCTCTCTCTCTCTCTCTATATATATATATATATATATGTATATATATATATATATATACTTTCTTAACATTATTTAATTGTATAGGACAGAGAGAAACTGAGAATGAAGGTGATAGAAAGGGAGAAAGCAATGGTGATTAAAACAGCATGGTACTGAAATAAAAATGGACATTGGATGAATGAAACAGAATCAAGAGCCCAGATGAGCTCACACATATACGAAGTATTTGTGGGCTCTTATATATGACAAAGTGGCCAAAAGCACTCAATAGGGGGAAAGAAAATTCCCTTCACAAGAAGGTTCTAGGATAACTGGATATTCACATGTAGAAGAATTAAATGAAGCCACCACTTAATACTATGCACTGAGATCATATCAAAATGGATCAAAGACCTAGATATTAGACCAGAAACTCTAAAGTCCCAATCTTTGCCTCAACTCATATATATATGATCCCACATATATTTGTATATGTCTGAGCTCATATCTGAGATCCATTTATTTCTGTTTTTCTCTGAGGTGCTTTGGCAGTTCATAGTTCTTCTGTGGTTACACACAGAATTTTGGACAAAAAAAGAAGGAACTAGTTTTAGGTGGGATGAGTCAGCAAGAGAGGGATGAATAGCAGAACACCTCACTTATAAGTGGAACTTGGGAGCAGGTACAGAAAGAGAAAACACAAATTAAAACTTGGACTGGGGGTGGTATACTGTACCAAAGCAAAGGACTCTAGGCAGGGAGTGGAGAAGTGACTTGGGGGAAGGAATAATGGGGCCCTAAATTGGGGGTAAGAATGTTTTATGGACACTCATCACATAGAACTAAGAAATTGTACTCATGATTCAACAATTGCTCTGTAAACTCATAACCCTAAAATAAATAATTTTTTTAAAAAGATATAACCTTGGAATACCCAGGAAATTAAAATATTGTTAAATATAATAGATCACATTTTCCTCTTATGATTTCTAAATTCTGTTCAAAGACTGAAGAAAAAAAATAATCCTGTTATGTGGATACAAGTTATGGGAGTTGTGGAAATAATTGAGAAAGTTATACTATTATGATAGGGGAAAATATAGAAGGGAGATGTGGTTTCTACATTTACTCAGACAATAAAGTAATACCAATAAAATTGTTAAATATTGAAAATATAGTTGAATATCTAGTGCAACCACTAAATATGTCATACAAAATGATGAACTCAGAGAAACTTTAGATAAATCAAACTGAATCATGAAAATAGTCTACAAGAGGGCAATAAAAATAAAGCAAAACAAAATGAAACAAACAATTAAACAACCATATAAGCCAGAAAAAAAACAAGCAAAATGGAATGGTAGGTTAATTCCTAAAGTACTAATAAAATTAAAATAAGTACACTATTTTACCAAGGTTGATAGAGCTATTTAAAAGTATAAGCTTTCTGTTTGGATCATTAAGATAGATCACTTGGTAGAGTTCCTAATTTTTCATGAATAGGACCTGAATTCTAGCACAGCACCCACCACACAGGGGAAGCTTTGGTCCTGTGGTATCTTTACCTTTCTTTTTCTGTCTTTCTTTTCTTTTTTTTTTAATTTTTTATTTAAGAAAGGATTAATGAACAAAAACATAAGGTAGGGGGGGTACAACTCCACACAATTCCCACCACCCAATCCCCATAACCCATCCCCTCCCATGATAGCTTTCCCATTCTCTAGCCCTCTGGGAGCATGGACCCAGGGTCGTTGAGGGTTGCAGAAGGTAGAAGGTCTGGCTTCTGTAATTACTTCCCCGCTGAACATGGGCGTTGACTGGTCGGTACATACTCCCAGTCTGCCTCTCTCTTTCCCTAGTAGGGTGTGTCTCTGGGGAAGCTGAGCTCCAGGACACATTGGTGGGGTCTTCAATCCAGGGAAGCCTGGCCAGCATCCTGGTGGCATCTGGAACCTGGTAATTGAAAAGAGAGTTAATATACGAAGCCAAACAAATTGTTGAGCAATCATGGACCCAAAGCTTGGAATAGTGGAGAGGAAGTGTTAGGGGGATACTCACTGCAAACTCTAGTGTACTTCTGCTTTCAGGTATATATTTTGCAGTAGTTTATGGATACGTGTGCACATAAGCTCTCTCTCACAGAAACTGGTGTATATCTAGGTTATGGGACTTTGTTAGAAAGTGAACTACCTGAGATGAAATTAGAGTGTACTATAAAAGGAAAGGTCTCACCCTTAGTTAAGTGAACTAAGTCAGAAAGATAAAGATGAGTATGGGATGACCCCACTCATCAACAGAAGCTGACTAAGAAGATCTGAAAGGGAAACTAAAAGCAGGACCTGATCAAATTACTGCAGGAACTTCACATCTTCACTATAGAGCCCCTACTTGCCCCAGTCCTGGAACCCTTGGATAGGGCCCACTTTCCCGTATGCATCTCCCAATCCAAACCAAATAATATTGCATCCGCCGATCACAACCTAACCAAAGCAACGATTGCCACCTCAACATGCTTCACCTCAGGCTGTATCCAGAGACTTCACGTGTGGAATGACAACCCTTCAGCTTCATTACTCGGGTGAGACCTTTCCTTTTTCTGTCTTTCTTTTTCTCTCTGAAAAATCCTTCCTGGGGAGATGAAGCCTCTTTGATGACAAAAGAACATAGTATAATCCAACTGCGTTTTCATATGGGAGTTGACTCTAGCAATATTTCCAGTGCTTAAGACAGACTCTAAGACTAAGTAGTGTTGCGACTGGGTGGTGGTGCAGCCAGTAGAGCATAAAAGTTACCATACACCAATCTCAGGTTCAAGCCCCCAGTCTCTACCTGTGGGCGAAAGCCCATGAGCAGTGCAATAATGCTGCGGACATCTCTCTTTTCCTACCAATCTTCCAGTCATCTTTAAATTTCTCTCTGTCCAATCAAACTAGAAAAGAAGGAGGAGGAGGAGGAGGAAGAGAAATGGCTACTTGAAGTGACGGATTTGTAGCGCAGCCACTAAGCCCCAATGATGGCCCTGATGGCAAAGTTAAATAAGTAAGTAATGTTACTTAAGAGAGGAAGGTTGGACCACAAAGACAAAGCTGAGCTTTTTCCCATTAGCCTGTATTTCCTCATAAACCTTCTCACTCTTTTGATGAAAAAAGCGTTTAAATCATCTTGGGAAGTTACCAAATTTGTCTGTAGAGTAATAGTTAAGGATATGGTTCTGGAATTGGAGTGTTGTGTGTTTGAATCCTGATCCCATCTTGTAGAGTAGCCCAATAGTTTTGAACTGGCTACTCAATTTTCTTTTCCAACAAAACTTCATGATAGTTTCTCCCTCCCAGATTGTTATAAGGATTACATGTGATAATGTCTGGAAATCCTTTTGCATAATAAGTGTTATGTAATTGTTAATTTTTTATGATTATCATTATCTATATGATCTAAGTCTCAGAGCTGGCTCATGTAGAGATAGAACTGAAACTCTGGTAGGTCTTTTATGCTGTGCTCTTGTGTCTTTGCTTAGCTGTATAATTGGTTAGTTTTCATTCATTCTTTTAGAGTCTACATTTACAAAGTCAGAGTTGTTAGTGAAGATTTTATAAGAACACCTTCCAAGAGTTTTTTGAACTGCCAAGTCCAGAGATTAAGTATGTAGCTTGGTACCAAAGTAATTGGCTCTCTTAGTCTTGCAGTATAAGAAGTTTCCTTTCAGAATATATGGTTGAAAGCCATGAGAAGAATTCTAACATTTTGGTAATTGCTTTATGGAATAACTTACCTTTTAAAAACATACATTATTCAGCTGTGACTTCTTCCTTCCCCTACGATGCTGTTTTGAGAATCTCCTCATTAAATATCTTCTCAATCTTGTTTTTCTGAGTTTCTTAACTATTTCCTTAAGTACCATCACTTAATATTATTTTCTTTTCTTATCACTTAATATTATTTTCTTTTAATATTATTTTCTTGTTAGCACTGAAGAGCAGTTTTTTTAAAGATATTGAGAAAATATTTAATCTTAAGAGAATATAGAAATTATTTAATTTTCTACCTGTCAAAGAAATGGAGCATTGTGAAGCTGATCTTAGGAAACTACTTGAAGCAGGATCTACACTATTTACTGCTGTTATATCATGCCAGCACGCACTCTGCAACTGGAGATTAACTCAGAAAGTCTCATTAATAAGTTGAATGAACAACAGGATAAAATGCCTTAATACATCCTTAAATGTCATTTTATTCTTACACGTAAATTGGGCATATTTGAACATGGACAAGATTGAAAATCTACAGTTTTCTAATACTGATAAAGTAAAATCTTGTTTCTTTCTTTTTTACTTTTTAAATATTTTTATTTATTTATTTTCCCTTTTGTTGACCTTGTTTTTCATTGTTGTTGTAGTTATTGTTGTTGTTGTTGTCACTGTTGGATAGGACAGAGAGAAATGGAGGGGGAAGACAGAGAGGGAGAGAGAAAGAGAGACACCTGCAGACCTGCTTCACCACCTGTGAAGCGACTCATCTACAGGTGGGGAGCTGGGGGATTGAACTTGTATCGAAGCTTCTACTAGTCCCTGTGCTTTGCACCACATGTGCTTAACCTGTTGTGCTACTGCCCAACTCCCAATCCTTTTATTTCTAATTGTTCCCCTTTTCCTGGCAGTTGGCCTGACTTTATAGTTCATTCTCCCTCATTGTGGAGTTTTGTAGCAAGAGTACTAACACTTCTTTTTAAAATAATTTATTTTTACTTAGAGAGAAGTACAGAGAGAAAGCTACAGAGAGACCAGGGCAATTCTGGCTTATGGTGGTGTTGTGGATTGAATCTGGGGTGTCAGAGCCCTGGGCATGGCAGTCTTCGCAGAATCATCATGCTGTTTCCCCAGCATTAAACTAACACTTCTTTCTCAAAATAACTCGAAGTTTAGAGGTATAATTGCAAATATATTTCCATTTTGTCATAAATGTATTTTCCCCTATTTCTCCTATACCAATTAAAGTTATGCCATCTGATATAAACCACTAGTGAAAACTGAAAGTTCTTTTACCAGTCTCTCTTAGAGTCTCCTTGATTCTTTGGTTTATAGATGAAGCTACTATATAGTAAGAACCATGCAACTCTTATGGTCTTTCCTTCCCAACATAGAAATTACAGAAAAGTAAGTATTTAACTCCACCAGCCCATAATCTACCTCTGTTGATTCAGGAAAACTATGTAATTTTCATTTATCCCTTCATCAGCCAGGACATATTACATTCCATTCAGCACATGTGTTAGGTACCACCACGGACAAATTCCTAAGAGATTGGACTTGTATTTTTCTTTTACTTATTTACTCTCTTCTACCATCTTCTCAAAGAATTTTGAGGTGTCTCACTAAATTAACAATAGTGTTCAAATCATGGAAAATTTGACCATGTGACAAAATTTAATTGTCTCTTCTAATGTAATTTGGTAGACTCATGGAGTGAACTAAATGTGAGTAAGTTTCCTTGCTCCAAAGCATTATGAATGTTGATTTTTTCTCTGGTCATAGAAAGAATTACAGTTTTCCATTTAGATGTTATGTCTTTGTGATCAATCCTGGAATTTATTGTTTACAAATTGAAAGTTTAGTTTTCATTTTTTCCTCAAAAATAGATGAATCTTGTTGGGAAGTAAAGATGAAGGTTCAGATTCTATTTGTTTTCCTTCTTTTACTGTTCCTGTGCCCAGTACAGTTATTGATTTATAGCAAGTGTTTGATATATAGTCATTCAATTAAATATGACTATTTAAAAGATGATTTTGCACCAATTGTAATACCAATGAGGAAATTTTGGGGCTGGGCAGTGGTGCAGCCAGATAAGCACACATTATATGAAGCACAAGGACTAGTACTAGAATCTGGACTGGAACCCTGGCTCCACACCTGCATGGGGATGCTTCATATGCTTTGAAGCAAGTCTGCAGATGTCTGTCTTTCTCTCTCCCTCTTTACCTCCCCCTCCTCCCTCAATTTTTCTCTGTCCTTTCCAATAAAATGGAAAAAATGGCTACCAAGAGTAGTCCCAACTCCGAGCCTTGGCAATAACCCTGGAGGCAAAATAATAATAATAATAAGTAATTAAAAATAAAGTAAAACTTACATACCTTTGAATATTGTTATATTTTTCTCTCGAGAACGTCATGTCTCCACCTCTTTCATCTTATCCTCCAGATCTTGGGTTTAATTTAACTTCATTGTTTAGAACAACTTGTTCTTTTCCATAAGGATTCTTCCTTTAGCTGGAAAAGAATAAATTCTCATTGGTGACGGGGGGGTTGGGGGGGGAATGTAACTACTGTTCATAGTCCTCTTGTATTGTCCAGGGAGTTTATATCATATTTGATTTTGATAACTTTAGTTCACCCACCCCTAGAATAATACTTGGCACTTATTAGACATTCAATTAATATTTTCTTAAGAGAATGGAAGTAATTAACTACTACACAATATGGTGATTTTTATTTTTAGTTACTTTGAAGGAAAATGAGAGTAATAGATGAAAATGATGATACTGGTAAATATTTAATTATACCAATGATAAAAAAAGAAAAGTGAGTTAACTACTTTATTGAATTCTAACAGTGTTCTAGACCCATTAAATAAGTTGTTCCCCTCATAATTCTATGGAGAATGTAAAGTTATCATTCTTGTTTTACCAGTGATGAAAATGAACATGAAGAAGATTGATAGCTCTGATAGATGAATGCACATTGTTTTAAGCTCAGGATTCAAGTACATGCTGTTTGTTTTGTTTGGCTACCAGGGTTATTGCTGGGGCTCAGTGCCTGCAGGATGAATGAAAAATCTCCTAGCTGTGTTTTTCCCCCTACTTTTTTCTTTTTGATAAAGGTTGAGAAGAGTTAGTGGAAGAGACAACCATAGCACAGCCCCGCCTATCTTTATGTTTTCCCAGCTGCAGGCAGTAGCCAAGGGCAAATGAGTTTTCTTATTACTGTGCAAAAATGTCTTTCTTTGCTGTTTGAATGAAGTATCCTAAGGCTTATGATATGGAGGAGAAAATGATAGTATCCTGAATAGTTTAACAACCAAAAAAAAAGCAAGAGTTTCTTATCATTCTAATGTGAAATTTTAGCTGAGTTTCTATCCAGGAAAAAAATGTAGAAAGAGAGTCCAAATGAGTCTTTGATTTTATTTTCAGGAGATTGGAGTGATATTATTTACTTGTTTGTTTATTTTTGCTCGTTGTTTCCCAACTCTCTTGCTGAACTCCTGTTGCTGCCTTCCCATTTATAAGAAGTCATCACATACTTCATTTGTATATCTGAAATCCCAGTGTTTATTTCAGCACAGTTGCATTATTATAAGCATTTATTCAGACAAATTAAATCATTCACTATAGTAGCTTTGAAAAGTCTAATTTCTATGTGCCAAACCATGTTTATCATTATGTAAATTCAAAGACACAAAACAACACATTTGCAATAGTAGCATATTTATAATATTACCTTTCTACCTTGTCTGTGTTATTATTAGAAAACAACCTAAATTTCACATGCAGGGCCACACACAAAAAGCAATAAACTTTAGGTGATGAGGAGGAGCAGCTGAGTTGTTCCCAGTGTTGAGCTGACGATTTCTACTTCCTGTGTCTGTTATGTAAAGATGTGAAAATTGCCAGAGTTTTATTTACATGTTTGGCTAACTGCTTCTCAAAGTACAAATATCTTTGAATTAATATAAATACATATGAGGTATTTTTAAATATTCAGTATTGACCAAGGAGAAATAATCTTTTGAGCTTTTATTTCAAATTACATAATTCCTGCAAGCTTTTTCCTCTATGAATTCTCCCTCAAGGAAGAAAAGGAACTTTAAAAAATTTATATATATATATATATATATATATATATATGTAGATATTTGAGAGAAATTGAGTGGGGAGGTAAGTTAGAGAGGGAGGGGGAGAGACAAAGAGACTTTTCCCCTACAGGTAAGGGCCAGGGCTTGAACCTGAGTCCTTCTGCACTGTACTGTGCACACTTAACCAGGTGTGCTATAGCCTGAGCCCCTTTTTACACAATTCTCTTTAAAAATTACCCTCCTGCCCTCAAAGATCCTTCTATTAATAGTGACAATAATGATTATCTTAAAGTTGATTCTTTCTTTAAAGCAAAAAATAATCTATCTTGGCGAGAAGGGACAGTCTGAACTCCATCCCTTGAATATATAAGGTTAAGGGAAAAATTGCTTTAAGGAGAGAAATATGAAAAGCAAAATTTCGAAGTCTGTTGAAGAACTAATCAGGCATATTGTTCCCTTGATTCTAAAAAATTACAAAGGGCCATTTAGAAAGGTTAAAAAGATATCTGTGGTGCTCTCTTAGTTTACTTGTCTGTAAATGATTGTTCTGTCTTTACTGTAGTTCCAGAGATGCAGTTCTGTGCTCAAGAGGACTGGTGACCTGCTGTTCCCCTGACAGAACTCTGTCCATCTTTCCAAATGATAGCTTGGTCCCTCTGCTAGTTGAACTAAAATTTAGTCCACAAAACTGAGCCAATCAAGGAAAAATTACTATGCATCTTACTGATTATTAAAACACAGTTTTAAGTTTCATTCTTTCAAAACCAATGTCTGCAACCAGTTTATTTGCACTACAGAACTGATAAGGGACGTCCCTCCCCTCTGACTTGTCTCTCACTCTTGCTTTCCTCTCCCCTCCTCCCACCTCCTGCGTGCTTTCTCTTGGAAAGATTTTAAGGTGTGAACATTTCATAAAGGAAAATATAACAAACATGTATTTTTTATTTTAAGAAATGAATACCTGGTTTGAGCCCTCAGCTACCCACCTGCAGGAGAGTCACTTCACAGGTGGTGAAGCAGGTCTGCAGGTGTCTTTCTTAGCCCCCTCTCTGCCTTCCCGCCCTCTCTCGATTTCTCTCCATCCTATCCAACTACAATGACATCAATAACAACAACAATAATAATTACAGTAATGAAACAAGGGCAACAAAATGGAATGAATAAATAAATAAATATTTAAAAAAGAAATGAAATGAATACCATTGTGCTTTATTTGACTTTCTTTCAGCTTATGTGTATGTTAGGAAAAAAAAATGTGAGAGAAAGGAGGGAGAGAGAGAGCGAAGGCAGTCAAAGAAGTCATAGCACTACTTTTCCATCCATAGAGTTCCCTAGTGCTGTCTGCTGTGCTCCCATGTTGTGTCAGGGATTGGACCCAGGTTTCATGCAGTTGTCAAGTGTGTACCTACCAGATGAGCTATCTCCCCAACTCTGAAGAAATTACTGATGAAGTAAAATTCCCCTCTGACTACCTGCCTTGTATATTTTTCTCCACTCACCCCTCTCTTCTGCTTGTACCTTTTACTAAAAATTGTGTACCATGGATCTTGGATATATGTAAGTCTATTATTTATGTTTTTATACACATGTATATGTATCATCAACCTATCCATAGCATTATTATATGATTGTATGATTAAAATTTTCTTCTTTGTTCATTTTTTCACATTTATTTATTTAAGAAAATTAACTGTATTTCTTCTTATAAGACTAGTCACTTCCTTCTAGCAGATGCTTTACATTTCTTCCTCTTTACATAGCCTATTTTAAAATTTATCTCTTCACTTTTACTGTCATTTTTATAATTTTTGAATTTTCTTTACTAAAAAACGAACAAAAATCAATCAATATCCCTACCAGCCAAATAAGGCATTGTAAGTTAGGACTTGAGCATAACACACCATCTCCTTTCCCGCCCCCCCCCCCCCACAGCAGCTATACTTTAAAAAAAATATTTATCGCCTTTTGTTGCCCTTGTTGTTTTATTGTTGTAGTTATTATTATTGTTGTCATTGTTGGATAGGACTGAGAGAAATGGAGAGAGGAGGAGAAGACAGAGAGGAGGAGAGAAAGATAGACACCTACAGACCTGCTTCACTGCCTATGAAGCGACTCCCCTGCCCGTTGGGGAGCCGGGGTTCGAACCGGGATCCTTATGCCGATCCTTGTCCTTTGCGCCACCTGCGCTTAACCCGCTGAGCTACAGCCCGACTCCTGCAGCTATACTTTTTAAGTAGCCATGTATCTTATGTTTATTTTGTTGTCCCCCGCCCCCCATCAGAACACAGGTATCTTGAAGGCAGAAGTGTGGCATTATTTTCACTGCTATAGTGAACTTCTTAGTGGAAACACAGTAATATTTGTTTAAGAAATGATTTGCGGGAGTTGGGCGATAGCGCAGCGGGTTAAGAGCAGGTGGCTCAAAATGCAAGAACCTGTATAAGGATTCCGGTTCCAGCCCACGCCTCCTCACCTGCAAGGGAGTCGCTTCAAAGGCGGTGAAGCAGGTCTGCAGGTGTCTATCTTTCTCTCCACCTCTCTGTCTTCCCCTCCTCTCTCCATTTATCTCTGTCCTATCCAAAAACAACATCAGCAATAACTACAATAAAACAAGAAGGGCAACAAAAGGGAATACATAAATATTTTAAAAAATTTAAAAAAAAGAAATGATTTTTGGGGTCGGGCAGTAGCGAAGCAGATTAAGCGCAAGTGGCGCGAAGCACAAGGGCCATCATAAGGTTCCCCACCTGCAGGGGAATTGCTTCACAAGTTGTGATGCAGGTCTGCGAGTGTCTCTCTTTCTCTTCCCCTCTCTGTCTTACCCTCCTCTCTCCATTTCTCTCTGTCCTTTCCAACAACGACGACATCAATAACAACAACAATAACTCCAACAACAATAAAACAACAAGGGCAACAAAAGGGGAAAGCAAAAAAGTAAATAAAATAAAAAATAAAAAGAAATTATTTTCTGTTTTCAGATACTGTTGAGTCCCTTTTTTTTTAAGTGTTTATTCATCCTACTATTGATTTGAGGGGCATATATATTTTTAACCTGTCTGTCTAGACCATCTAGAAAAGCTTTATGCATCCTTCCATTGAACACTTAAGAGATAGCAGTAGTCTAAAAGTAGTATTTACATAAATATAAAATATAAAGTTTTTTTTTAAGAATTTAAAATAATTACTCTGCTATGGGCAAAACAGAACTTTTTTTTTTTTTTTGGCAAAACAGAACTTTTAAATAGTAACAGTTCAGGACTCACTTCCCTTGGAGAATGTACCCTCTTTTGATATTTGTAGCTCTCATTTTAGAGTTGGAGTGTAAATATTATGTCAGTTAAATAAAGGAGTGATGACTTCACTTTTTGAGGAAAGCATTATCATTCCTTCCTATGAAATGTAGCTTTACTATTACCTGATTGACACACTCTTATCTTATTATTCCTTTATTAGTTACACATATTTAATAATTTTATGTGTGAGAGTTAAGGTTAAACAGTTATAAGTCAGGTTATGCTTTGTGTGGCTGTGAAAATGATGATGGAATTAAAATGAGATTAGTATCAATAGGAGGATGCTTTTGATATGAAACACATGTCTGAATGTGGCATGAAATTCTTGGTTTGAGGAAGGCCTAGTGGTATGTGTTGAGATAGTAAAAAATAAATTTTATGAAGACAAAAAAGACTTAAACTTGGAAGAAATAATCAAATTATAGTGAAGTGAAAATATTAATAATTTCACCAGATCAGTGGGATTTAAAAAAAAAAGCTATCAAGAAAGAGAAGTGTGTTAAAAATTTCTCCATCATTTCAGTGGACTCTGTTTGTCTGACTCCTCTGTTTTTATTGTCCTTATCATCTTCCCAAGTTATCTCTCCCATTCTGGGTCTCAGCAAATTTAATGTGTATTAATATTAAATATTGAATAGCCCCATCTGGAAGAACAAAAAGATATTATACTTTATCTTTTTGCAGTCAAGATTCTGTCAACACTTTATATATGTCTATCTACCCCTGGCTTAGCCTTCTTTTCTCATATTCAACACAGCCTTTGAAACTCATGGGTTTGTGTCAAGTTGAGAAAGTTAGTCAGGATTGCCTTGAAGCCCATAGGACCCTCTCATTTTTGATGCATTCACCCAAGATGGAGACCATGTGGAGTAAGCTTGGAAGAAAGAATTCAAACACACTAATAGTGAGTTACAGGCAATGTTTATCACAAACAATGAAGAAACTCTGAATCAGCCTGGTAGTTCCAAAAGAGAAACTGTCAACTGTCCTATGGAAAGGGCTACATTCTGTTA
Organism: Erinaceus europaeus; assembly: GCF_950295315.1. Lineage (NCBI taxonomy): Eukaryota > Metazoa > Chordata > Mammalia > Eulipotyphla > Erinaceidae > Erinaceus > Erinaceus europaeus. The sequence continues at coordinate 29,133,107 of NC_080173.1, forward strand.
AGACCCTACAATTTCAAAATATAATTTTGGTTTAAGAAAATGAAGGAATATTACTGTTATTTCAAGAGAAAGTGGTAGATATTTTTAGAAAGTTTAGGACAACGATGTTGACTATGCTGGTGATTGTCATGGTATTTGTGAAATATTCTAGCACAAATGGGTATGACTTCCCCTACGTTAGTGTATTCTAATGAATGCATCTTGAACTTATGGGTTACCTAAGAGTTACTCTGCGCTATACTGACTTCACTCTGTTTTTGCTGTAGCCATTCTATTTTTCTTCACTGCAGCAGTGTGGAGACATCCTGTTGCTCCTCCTGGTCCTGCCAAATCTGTGAAATATTTGTATATCACCTCATTTTTACCAAATACAGACTGTGGTGGAGATGAGGCAGTAATCTCCATTATTTAATGTGAATAAATTGCTTGTCTAGAGAATTCATTTGCAAAAAAACAGTAAATGAAATGAGGTGAAATGGTTACTGACACACTGACATTTTCTGCCTCTTTACCATAAATCTTTGCATGGAATGATTGTTTTATATTGTGACCATTGTTCCTAAGCTCTTGAGTAAGTTTTTTTTTCTTTAATGTGAAAGCTAACAATATAAACTGTACATATGAAGTAGGAACATCTTAATATTAGTAATTAATAGATACAGAAATTGTATACCATATATTCAAATTTTAGAATCTTTATTCTTCAGTACTTAGAAAGTCTACTCTTTTCTATATTAATTGTAAAAGGAACTTCATGACTCTAAATATGCATGCTACTATTTCTTCTCTGGAAAAGTTTGACTAGTATTTATGTAGTTATTTTTTATTTTTTTTACTATATTTATAAAAAGAAAACAGTGATAAAACCATAGCATAAGAGGCATACAACTCCACACAGGCCCCACGCTGTATCCCATCCCCTCCCTTGATAGCTTTCCTATTCTTTAACCCTCTGGGAGTTTGGACCCAAGGTCACTGTGGGATGCAGAAGGTGGAAGGTCTGGCTTCTGTAATTGCTTTCCCGCTGAACATGGGCGTTGACAGGTCAATCCACACTCCCATCCTGCCTCTGTCATTCCCTAGTGGGGCAGGGTTCTGGGGAATCAGAGCTCCAGGACACATTGGTGGGGTTGTCTGTCCAGGGAAGTCTGGTGGCTGAAAAGAGAGTTAACATATTAAGTCAAACAAATTGTTGACTAATCATGAACCTAAAAGCTGGAATAGTTGTTACTTTTTTTAGAAGATTCATTTATTGACTTTTTATTCCATGAGAGAGAAACGTACCAGCACATTGCATATGTAATTCTACAGTGAATCTTGGGACTCATATGTAAGTCACATGTTCTACCATTGACCTATGTCTGTGGAAGATTTCTTTATTTGCTATTCTTTTTTTTTTTTTTTTTTGGCTGTCTGTCTGATTCCTTGCTCTTTCTTTTTTTTTTTTTAATTTTTTATTTAAGAAAGGATTAATGAACAAAAACATAAGGTAGGAGAGGTACAACTCCACACAATTCCCACCACCCAATCTCTATAACACACCCCCTCCCCTGATAGCTTTCCCATTCTCTCGCCCTCTGGGAGCATGGACCCAGGGTCATTGAGGGTTGCAGAAGGTAGAAGGTCTGGCTTTTGTAATTGCTTCCCCGCTGAACATGGGCGTTGACTGGTCGGTCCATACTCCCAGTCTGCCTCTCTCTATCCCTAGTAGGGTGTGTCTCTGGGGAAGCAGAGCTCCAGGACACATTGGTGGGGTCTTCAATCCAGGGAAGCCTGGCCAGCATCCTGGTGGCATCTGGAACCTGATGATTGAAAAGAGAGTTAACATACAAAGCCAAACAATTTGTTGAGCAATCATGGATCCCAAGCTTGGAATAGTGGAGAGGAAGTGTTAGGGAGGTACTCACTGCATACTCTAATGTACTTCTGCTTTCAGGTATATATTTTGCAGTAGTTTATGGATACGTGTGCACATAAGCTCTCTCTCACAGAAACTGGTGTATATCTAGGTTATGGGACTTTGTTAGAAAGTGAACTACCTGAGATGAAATTAGAGTGTACTATAAAAGGAAAGGTCTCACCCGAGTAATGAAGCGGAAGGGTTGTCATTCCACATGTGAAGTCTCTGGACACAGTCTGAGGTGAAGCCTGTTGAGGTGGCAATCGTTGCGTTGGTTAGGTTGTGATCGGCGGATGCAATATTATTTGGTTTGGATTGGGAGACGCATATGGGAAAGTGGGCCCTGTCCGAGGGTTCCAGGACTGGGGGAAGTAGGGGTTCTATAGTGGAGATGTGAGGTTCCTGCTGTCTTAGGGTTCAAAAAGACAATCGATAGTTAATGTTATCATCAAATTATTTGGTTATTGGGTTAACTTTGAAAAGTCCTTTTGTTATGGTTTGCTGTACAGTATCCAGTATCTTGTATATAGCTGTGCTATTGGATGCTTCTAATCTACTTGTTCTAGGCTTTTGAGAGATTCCGCATATCAAATACACAGCCTATATATTAAAAAGATTCAGTTTGTGTTTTGAGAAACTTTGAGACTTACAACTGATTTTCCCCCTCTCATATTAATTAACTACTGATTTATATATCTATATTTTGCTAGGAGTGTACATAAACACCATTCCCACCACCAAAGGGCTGTGACCGATCCCTCCCACCCACTCCCACCCCCCACTGGCCCAGGAAGATGCATGTTTAGCCCTCACCACAGGGTTTTTACTTTGGTGCCCTACTTACAATTTGATCAGGTCCTGCTTTTAGTTTCTCTTTCAGATCTTCATACTCAACTTCTGTTGATGAGTGGGATCATCCCATACTCATCTTTATCTTTCTGACTTAGTTCACTTAACAAATTCCTTCTAGCTCTGTCCAAGATGGGTCAGAAAATGTGGGTTCATTGTTCTTGATAGCTGCATAATATTCCATTGTGTATATATACCACAGCTTTCTCAGCCACTCATCTGTTGTTGGGCACCTGGGTTGCTTCCAGGTTTTAGCTATTATGAATTGTGCTGCTATGAACATAGGAGTACACACCTCTTTTTGGTTGGGTGTTATTGAGTCCTTGGGGTATAACCCCAGGAGAGGAATTACTGGATCATATGGAAGGTCCACGTCTAGCTTTCTGAGAGTTTTCCAGACTGCTTTCCACAGAGGGTGTACCAAATTACATTCCCACCAGCAATGTAAAAGAGTTCCTCTGTCCCCACATCCTCTCCAGCATTTGTTGCTGCTGTCCTTTTTGATGTATGCCATTCTTACAGGAGTGAGGTGGTATCTTAGTGTTGTCTTAATTTGCATTTCTCTGACAATCAGTGACCTAGAGCAGTTTTTCATATGTTTGTTAGCCTTTTGGATCTCCTCTGTAGTGAATGTTTTGTTCATATCCTCTGCCAATTTTTGGATGGGGTCATTTGCTTTTTTGGTGCTAAGTTTGCTGAACTCTTTATATATTTTGGTGATTAGTTTCTTGTCTGATGTCTGGCATGTGAAGATCTTCTCCCATTCTGTGAGGGGTCTCTCTGTTTGTTTAACAGTTTCTTTGGATGTGCAGAAGCATTTCAATTTGATGTAGTCCCATTGGTTTGTTTCTGCTTTGGTCTTCCTTGCTATTGGGTTTGATTCATCAAAGATGTCCTTGAGGTGTAGGTGGGAAAGTGTTTTACCAATGTTTTCCTCTAAGTATTTGATTATTTCTGGTCTGACATCTAGGTCTTTGATCCATTTGGAGTTGATTTTTGTTTCTGGTGAGATAAAGTGGTTCAGTTTCATTCTTCTGCATGTTTCAACCCAGTTTTCCCAGCACCATTTATTGAAGAGAGCCTCCTATTTCCATTTAATCCTTTGGGCCCCCTTGTCAAAGATTAGATGCCCAAAGGTGTTGGGATTTACTTCTGGGCTTTCAATTCTGTTTCACTGGTCTGTGTGCCTATTTTTGTTCCAGTACCATGCTGTTTTGATGATGATGGCTTTATAACATAGGTTAAGGTCTGGGAGTGTGATGCCTCCAAATCTGTTTCTTTTCCTCAAGATGGTTTTGGCAATTCTAGGTGTTTTCAAGTTCCAGATAAATGACTGTAGTGTTTGTTCTATTCTCTTAAAGAAGCTTGGTGGAATTTTGATGGGTATTGCATTACATTTGTATATGGCTCTGGGGAGAATATTCATTTTGATGATGTTTAATCTTCCATTCCATGAGCATGGTATATCTTTCCATTTCTTGGTATCAGTTTCTATTTCCTTGAGTAGCAACTCATAGTTTTCAGCATACAAGTCTTTCACTTCTTTGGTCAACTTTATTCCTAGGTATTTGATTGATTTTGCTGAAACAGTTAATCGGAGTGATTTCTGGATGTCTTTTTCTTCAGATTTAATGTTTGCATAAAGAAATGCCACTGATTTTTGTACATTGATTTTGTAGTCTGATACCTTGCTATATTGCCTAATAACTTCCAGTAATTTTCTACTGGATTCTTTAGGTCTTTCTACGTATACTATCATATCATCTGCAAATAGTGAGAGCTTGACTTCTTCCCTTCCAATCTGTATTCCTTTGATTTCTTTCTCTTGCCTGATTGCTATGGCAGAACTTCCAATACTATGTTGAAGAATAATGGTGACAGTGGACAGCCCTGTCTAGTCCCCGATCTGAGGGGGAATGCTTTCAGCTTCTGTCCATTGAGTATGATGTTGGCTTTAGGTTTGCTGTATATAGACTCCACTATCTTGAGGAATTTCCCATCTATTCCCATTTTTTGTAGAGTTTTGAGCATGAATGGGTGTTGGATTTTGTCAAAGGCTTTCTCTGCATCTATTGAGATAATCATGTGGTTTTGGGCTTGGCTTTTATTGATGTGGTGAATGACATTGATTGACTTACAGATGTGGAACCAGACTTGCATTCCTGGGATGAATCCCACTTGGTCATGATGAACAATCTTTTTGTTGTGTTGCTGTATCCAGTTGGCCAAGATCTTGTTTAATATTTTGGCATCTATGTTCATCAGAGATATTGGTCTGTAGTTTTCCTTTTTTGTTCTGTCCCTATCAGCTTTTGGTATCAGGGTGATGTTGGCTTCATAAAAGGTGGAAGGGAGTATTCCTGTTTCTTCAATCTTATGGAATAGCTTAAGAAGTATGGGTATTAACTGTTTCCTGAAAGTTTTGTAGAATTCGTTTGTGAAGCCATCTGGTCCAGGACTTTTGTTGTTGGGGAGATTCTTAATAACGGTTTCAATTTCTTTGTCTGTGATTGGTGCATTTAGATTTTGTAGTTCTTCTTGGTTCAGTTTTGTAAGTACATAGGTTTCTAGGAATTGTTCCATTTCTTTCAGATTCTCTAGCTAGGTGGCATATAGTTCTTTATAGAAGTTTTGCAGGATTCTCTGGATTTCTGTGGTGTCTGTTGTGATATCTCCTGCATCGATTATAATTCTATTAATTTGAGTCTTCTCTCTTTTTTGTTTGGTGAGTCTGGCTAGGGGTTTGTCAATTTTGTTTAATCTTTCAAAGAACCAACATTTAGCTTCATTGATCTTTTGTATGGTTCTTTTATTTTCGATGTTGTTTATTTCTGCTCTAACTTTAGTGATTTCTGTCCTTGTGGTTGCTTTAGGGTTCCTTTGTTCCTCTTCCTCTAAGTCCTTGAGGTGTGCAGTAAGGTCGTTCATTTGGGCTTCTTCTTGGTGTTTAATATGTGATTGTATGGCTATAAGTTTCCCTCTCAGTACTGCTTTAATGTGTCCCAAATATTTTGATAGGTGTGTCTTCATTTTCATTTGTTTCTAGGAACATTGAATTTACTGTTTGAGTGAGTCTCTGACCCAGTGGTTCTTAAGGAGCATGTTGTTTAGTTTCCAAATTCTTTGTCTTTTAATAATTTTCTGTTTGTTGTTAAATGTTAGTTATACTCCACTGTGGTCTGAGAAGACACTTGGGATGATTTCAATGCTCTTGAATTTATTGATGCTGTCTTTGTGGCCTAACATGTGGTCTATCCTTGAGTATGTGTTATGTGGATTTGAAGAGAAGGTGTATTCCAGTTTTTTGGGGTGGAGGAGTCTGAAAATGTCCAAGAGGTCTAGTCTGTCAATCTCTTCATTCAATTCTTTTGTATCTTTATTGGTTCTCTGCTTTGTTGATCTGTCTAAGTGTGAGAGTGGGGTATTGAAGTCTCCCACTATTATTGTATTACTATTGATGTATTTTTGAAATTCTTTCAGTAGATGCTTAATGTATTTAGATGGTCCCTCGTTGGGTGCATAGATGTTAATAATTGTTAAGTCTTCTTGGCTGATTGATCCTCTAATCATTATGTAATGTCCTTGCCTATCTTTTATTAATTTATTTAATTTAAAATCTATCGTGTCTGAGATGAGAATGGCTGTTCCTGCCCTTTTTTGTGGACCGTTAGCCTGTATAATAGTTTTCCATCCTTTCACTTTAAGTCTGTGTTTATCTTGTTGTGACAGATGGGATTCTTGCAAGCAGCATATGGTTGGGTTATGTTTTCTGATCCATCCCCCCACCCTGTGCCTTTTGATGGGTGAGTTTAAGCCATTGACATTTATTGATATTATGGATTTAATGTATTGTAGTGCCATTGTTCTAAAAAACAATTTGTTTACTCTGATATATTGCAAGTATTATAGTGATGTTCTTGTTTATAAGAGGTCTTTTAGTACCTCTTTCATTGCCGGCTTGGTGATGGTTGCCTCCTTTAACTGTTGTTTATCTAAGAAGGTTTTGATCCCTCCATCTAGCTTGAATGAAAGTCTAGCAGGATATATTATCCTTGGCTGAAACCCGTTTTCATTCAGGGCTCGATAGATATCTTGCCATTCCCTTCTGGCTTTTAGAGTTTGAGTGGAGAAATCTGCAGATAATCTTATGGGTTTTCCCTTGTATTTGACTTTTTGTTTCTCTCTTGCAGCCTTTAGGATCCTTTCTTTATCCTTACTTCTTCTCATTGTGACTATGATGTGTCTTGGTGTCTTCAGGTCTGGGTTGATTCTGTTTGGTACTCTCTGGGCCTCTTGAATCTTGATATCCTTTCTGTTCTTCAGGTCTGAGAAGTTTTCTTGTATTATTTCCTCTAGAATGTTTGCTTCCCCTTCCTCTCTTTCTTCCTCTGGCAGGCCAATTATACGAATGTTACTTGTTTTGATATCATCCCATATGTCTCTGTTGTTGTTTTCAGAGTCTCTCAATCTCTTTTTAAGCTCTTTCACCTCTTTCTTTGTTTTCTCTAACTCATCCTCTGTCTTACTAATTCTGTTTTCTGCTTCTGTTAGTCTGCTTTCCCTTGCCTCAGCTTCTTTCTTCATTACAGCTATTTCAGCTTTCAGTTCTCTGATTGCCTCAAGATAATCAGTATTTTCCTTGGTGATCTCAACTGTTGTTTCCCTAATACTGCCATTCCTTTCCTCCAATGTTGTTTTCATTTCTGTGATTAATAAGTTTATTATTGCTTGCAAACTTTTCTTATCTATGGTTACTTCTGGCTGATTTGTAGTTTCTTCTGGGCTCTTGTCTTCATTCATTGGGGTAACAGTTTTATTTGTTTTTGATCTACCCATTTTTAAATTTATGTGTTTCTTTTTTTATGCTCTGTTGTTCCTCAGTTGTTATGTCTTGAGTACAAGTAACACTGTACTAAATACCTTTATGACAATTGCACTCGCCAACCTCAGGAATTACAGTAGCAACGTTTCTAGAAGATGTGTTGGAGCTCATGCCGCTAGAGGCTTCTCAGTCCGCCATCTTCCGGGAACCTCCTTTATTTGCTATTCTATTTTAACACATTTAAAACTTTGAGTTCTAATTTCTTCTTTCATAAAATGAGACTAATAAAACCTCATAAAATGGTTATTAAGGATTACATAGCACATTTCTATTTAAATTATTGACAAGCTATCTGCTATACAGAAGCTCTCAAGAGGGAAGCCATAATATTATTATTAGAAGGACATGTAACTTTACAATCTCTGTGCTAATAACTATGTGCATTGTTTTTATTATTCTATGTATCCTAGGATACTACCTTCCACAGTTTTAATGAGACAGACTGTACAGATCTCTGATATTCGCAAAATACCACACAAATAGTCTTTGGTAGTCATAATCATGCACAAACCTCATTGCTTTGAGATTAAACTTTGCCATTCTGAGACATTAAATCAGAGCTCTGATTGACATTTTATCATTTAACTTCATATTCAGCTTTCATTTCAAGTATTTGCATGTGCTTGGTATGGTGATAAGAAAGGGATCACTAAGTCTGACAACTTAAAATAAAATGAAATGTCACTAGGGGAATAATGTTTTGAGGAGAGGAACTAGGACACACAAAGGAATGTTTTCCAGTATTTAGCTTGTTTCTTCTCCTAGTTTGACTAAGTAAGCACTAATGCACCTAACTTTCTCACAGATAGCAGCTATAAACTATGGAGGAAAGTAAACATAGGCAGATAAACTTTGGGTGGAGAGTGAAATTCAAAACTTGAAGTAGAGACCAGACCATACAGAACTTCTCACTTTATAACATGTAAACTTAGAGCAGTTAAAGTTGATGTGACTTAGGTGGCTAACTCCAAAAGGAATCTTATAGTTTGGTTGTTGTTGCTGTTGTTATTTTGGCATGAAGACGCAAAGAATCTAGTTCAGGACACTCACAGTCATTGGAAGGGACAGAGACAAAGAGGAGAAGTTCCTAACTCTCTCTAATAACATTATTCAATTTTGGCCAGCCTTCACACCATGGAGCAGATTTAAATTAGTAGAGCTAAGAACAAAAATACTGAATTGAGGTTTGAATTGCTATGTGAGTTAGTTTTCAACTTGCATGTAGCCAAATTAATTGCCCAATAAAGTATATGAATCAGTGCTCTTCAAAGAACTATAACAGACTCCAGTTCCTTCACACTACAATATTCATATTCGTATATTCACATGATACAACTCAAAATCCCATAGTATATGGAGAGCAAAGATAGTGAAAACCATTCTGATGAGAACAATCAACCACCTAAGACTAAGATATGGGAATTAACAAGTATTTAAAAGTATCTTTTATAGTCATATTCAGTGAAAGAAAGACAAATATATACTCACAATGAATACATATGTGGTCTAGAAACTTCAAAAATGAGTCAAATAAATACTAGAACTGAGAAATAACTATTTGAAATAGCAACAAAAATACAGAGTGAGCTTATAACAATAAAAAGTCACAAGAAAATTTCAGTGAACCTGGATATAAATCGATAAAAAAGTTGTATTGAAGAATAGAAAGGAGAAAAAAAAGATTTGAAAAGATGAATAGAAAATCAACAGAAGGAGCTCCAGTGGCACAATCAGTTCGCATGCAGTAGTTAACACAGAAAATGAACAGAATTCCATGTACCTGTGTTACAAAAATAAGTATGTCTAACATGTAAAATTGAAGTTTCAAAAGGAGAAGAAAATGAGCATGATACAAAAATGTTTGAAGATATAATCACCCAAATTTTCTAGAGTATATAACTCTGTAGATAAAGAAACTCAACCTAACCCAAAGAGAATAAATCTGGAGCAAACCATGGCATAGGTCGATCATATGCATACTGCTGTATACTAGCAATATAAAGAAACCCTGCTAGAAGACAGAAAATGGCATATTAATCTCCAAGGGACAATGCTTTAAGTGATCATTAACTTCTTATCAGAAAGTACAAAGGTCAGAAAAGGTGAAATGATATTTTTTTAAAGTAAAAAAAAAACAAGTATGTGTGTACTCTTCTTTTTTATTATTATTTATTTTCCCTTGTGTTGCCATTATTGTTTTATTGTTGTTGTAGTTGATGTTGCTGTTGTTGAATAGGATAGAGAGAAATGGAAAGAGGAGGGGAAGACAGAGAGGGAGAGAAAGACACCTGAAGTCTTGCTTCACTGCTTGTGAAGTGACACCCCTGCAGGTGGGGAGCCGAGGGTGGGGATGGGGGGGTCGAACAGTCCTTGTGCTTCAGGCCACCTGGGCTTAACCTGCTGCACTAAGGCTCGCTCTCCTGTGTGTTCTCTTCTAAGGATAAAGGCAAATTAATGACATAATCAGATAAGGAATACTAAGAAAATTCATTACCTGAACAGAAATGTTAAAAGTGATTCAGGTGGAAGTGAGTTAACACCAAAAGAAGTCTTTTTTCTTATTTTATTACAATGATAATGATTTACATGACAGTAGTCACTTGACTATCATTTCTTATTTCCGAGTGATAGATCGCACCACTCCCACTATCAACCAAAGTCTTTCTCCACCATCCACCATGGTGCACTGGTTCCCCATCTTTGACTTCCTTGCAACAGAGAACATCTATTCCAAGATTCATCATTTTTTTTGTTTTTGTTGTTTATTTTTGTTTTTACCTCTCTTTCTTACCTTGTTTATTAAGTTCCACTTATGGAATTTTAAGCCTTTTAAAAGGAATGAAGAATATCAGTGATTGTAAATCCTTAGCATCTTCAAAATACACCAAGCCTTTCAAAACAAAAATTTTGACATTGCCTTGTAGATTTTT